>NW_026622700.1:0-212265 GCF_028826965.1 Penicillium alfredii | reverse complement strand
CTGCGTAGATTATTTATCTGATTCTGATTGATAAAAGACTGTTTATTACATATGATTTAGATAAACTATTATTTTCTTCCTTATCTGGGTAAAACCATTGGTGGATTATCCCTGAAGGTGTAACTTCGCTGTTTTACATGCTTAATATATGCTTAGTTTATTAAAAGTGGCAAACTTATCAGTTACATCATAAAGAATATGATCAAGAGCATGTTATGCGTTGTGTGGAAGAGAGGAGTTCAGATAGGTAATGCAGGACTAATAATTATCGTCGAAAAGAGGTCCGAATAAGGGACCAGAACACTGTGAAGATGGCATAGTGAGGTGATAATATAAAGTTGAGAATTTTCTTTTTGTGTGTATTAAATAAGATAAAGTAATAAAACATCTTTGGGCCAGTCGACTTGCGAGTTAAGGGGGCACCTCAGCTGCGTCCAACTGAGGGTGATTTTTGTTGGGTGACCCAAGTTCGCTTACATGACCCGCTCGCTTACCGGTTACGTTATTTCTGACCTTCAAATGACGGTAATCAATATTTCTTGTCGTGGGGTTGGTGAATGGCTGAGGTTCGAGCTCAGCAAGGATACAAATAGCTCGGGTGAAACCTCCAAACTACGATATGTGTCTGATCATATACGTCTATTCGACGCCTTCGTCCTTTACGGATACCTTCAGAGTAGGGGGAAACATATCTCACAATTATGTTTTCCTAGACTGGTCACAGCTTGACTCAGAACACCATGAGTTTCGTCTCCAACTCTGGATAAGGGTATTCGCCAATAAGGCTGCAACTTACATGACTAAGAATGCCGCGAAGGGCTCCCAGGCCCGGCATGACAGCTTAGGAAGCACCGCAAAGCAAGCCGCGCTATCAAAGATGAAAGCGTGGACCTTTAATCATTGGGTACGGACTCAAAAGGGCCCAGGCAGCAGCATGTTGGCAGCTCAGTAGTACATTATGTCGACTCGTATCATTGATCGAAAAAGGGGCCCAACGAAGACATCATGTTGATGGCTACAAGCCAAGCCGGACCTTAGAAATACTAGAGAGCTTCGGCATCGTCGATCCCATCTTAAAGCAGGGAGTTCCTGGACGTCGACACATGCCACTGGGTAAATACAGGCACAGCCCACTCTGGGGTTCGTGACTGACTTACTAGGCAACCAAAAACAGCGAAGGAATCATCGAGCGACAGAGATCGTTTGACTCAAGAACCAGGAGGAGCTTCAAGATTTACCGGCTATTTTGTGCTAAGCCAAGGCGCTATCGAGCGAGTGCTCAACGATTACTTGATCAGAAAAGGGGTCGTGGTTGTGGAATGGAATAAAGAGGCTGTATCCCTTACATGTCTCGGCAGCTCCGGATGAAAATCCGCTGCTATCTCCAATCACAGTGGGGGGTGAAAGGTGCCAAAAAATATGGTATGAGATCACTTAAGTTTTCTGTCATTAATTGGAGCATGCTAGTGGGCCAACAATGAACTGATAACTAGAAGAAAGAATTCACGCACGGTATCTCGTTGCATGTGATGGCGCGCATAGCTGGACCGGGAACCAACTGAATCATCCTGACTGATATAGTATCAGAAGATTCAACCTGGGGTGTGCTGTGATGGAGAAATCCCAATCTGGATTCTCGGGGAGATTTGATACCTTCCTGCTCAGGAATAATGCCGAATCTGACCGGAATTTAGCTGATATCCAATGATCCTTGCTCGATAAACTCCTTAGCCTCACGGAAGCATCATGACAGTACCGAGAGAAAAATCGACTAGTCCGATTTTATATCCATCTTCGCGACCTTGAAGAAAAACCGCCATGCAGCATCCCAGCTGCTCTCCAAAGGTTATGCAGTCGAAAATGGCCAAGGCGATAACGAAGCCATATGACTTGACGTATAATCATTGTGACTGGTGGTCGATTACTTCAGTATGACAGTGCATTTTATTGGCAACACCTCCATGCTAATGACCATATAAAAGATCGGCCGACGCCTAGCCAGACATTACATACCCCAGGAGCGGTAAGAAGCAATCTTCATTCCATGCACACCGAGGACTTATATATATTTATTAGCGTTTTTCTCGCTGGAGATGCGGCTCATTACTGACATTCGCTGAAGGAGGCCAGGGTATGAATGTATCCGTCCAAGACACCTACAACCTGATGTGGAAATTGGCTGCAGTCATTACCAATGGTGCCAATGCCATGATCTTGGCAACGTACGATAGTGAACGGCGACCGGCTGCCAAGACATTGATGGATCTAGACTCCTGTCTTGGTACAAGCATAAGGAGATGGAGGAGAAAGATACCTCGATGGAAATCCACGAGATTCATAGTCAGTATGCTGGGTACATAACGGTATCGATGTCACCCCTATTCCGATAGTATCTTGGTGACTGGAAAGGGAGACTGTTGAACCCGAAACCTTGCGCGGCCATCAAGCTTGGCAAATGGTTACCGTCATTCATTGTTTTTCACTGTGATGGAGCCTCTGGTACAACTGGCTCAGAGGCTTGCGCAGTGACGGGGCGTGGAGACCTACTGTTTTTCCGGGCGATCTACGCTAACCAGATTGATGTAATGGTTTGACTAAGCTGCACGGAAACCTTCAGCATTCTGTTCTCATCTCTTAGTCACTTACAGCAGATTCAGTCTCATACGTGGCAAGCTGCCCTACCATTGAGTTTCTCCTCGTTCAGTCATGCTCTAGGAGTGCAGTCAACTTGCTGGATCTTCCGGAGCTCTTTCACCCGTACGACCTCTTCATGATAGATCATTGAGGCTGTGTCAGGACTATCTGGGATCACCATACACAGGATACGGTCAATTGACAAGCAAGGCCTCCAGGGTGTCTAGTACTATGTCGACCGGATCAAATGGGTAGCTGGGTAGGAGGCATGGGAGGATGTGGCTGGCTTGGATAATTATTTCTCGATCTTCATTGGGTCATCTCATGATAAAAGAAGTAGCATGAAAATGGGAGGCTTTCTGTGGACATCATTGCCTCGTAAGACCAGAAATTGATGCCGAATTTTGCTCCCTGCCGGATAGACATTAGAGACGCGCCTTGAAAACATCTGAACGGGTTCTGCACTTTGGATAGTTATCCATTTGTTTAGCTGGCCCTGACCTTCAGACAATCAAATGCTGCAGTCGAAAAGAATCCAGAACTACTTTTTTAGCATATCCGAATAATGACGTTTACCGGGATAAGCCGTTCAGTGTATTTGGGTTCGTTCCAAGAACGTTTTGGCTCATTAACTCAAGCTGCATGTTGATCAGCTGATTGTCGCAATTCGCGTGTGCTAAGGATCCTGTTTTTGAGATATCGCAACTCTTTCTTGAACATATTGATCTCGGCCAAGAGCATTTGTCGCCTGGCCGTTTCGTTGTTCATGATGCTTTGTATTTTTGCAATCTTCTTCTTCAGCCGATATCTATTTGCGGCAAGACGCTTCCGTTCGAGGTAATTAGCTCTTCTGGGCTGACACTGTCGCGCGAAATATAAGCTTTGGACGATGGGCGAGGCTTTCGGAGGGGGCTACAAGGGGCATGTCGTTATAACCTTTATCAACCTCCATGCTGGTTCTTGTTCTTTGCTCTCGCAATATCTTTATTAAGGCATCTTTATCACTCTGGGATCAATTGACCGGACTGAGCCAGAATGGATTCGGACCGGGAAGAACGGGCGGACAGAACGGGCGTCTAGTGGTGAGGAAGTTGGCATATGGAATTGCCAATCAGCAGCGCCATTGGGATTCGAAGTTGGCGGTTTATTCTATTTGATTGGTCAAACTATATTTATTTACCGGTTCTGCGGTGTTACAGAAAAAGTACTGGGGGAGCTGCTCACGACAGGAGTCAGAAATAGTAAGTTATATATATTGTGCGACACAGAGCAAGGTTAACAAGAAAGGTGAAATAACCGGATTTCGAACGACTGGGAATGCCTGACGCCATCAGTTTGGATATGGACATTTCGATATCGGAATTGCTGCTCTCAGATGGCAGCTCTTGAACTATGGATATGATTGGCAGAGACTTCGCGCTTTGCTCAGCAGGCGATCGCTCGCTCCACATCCCGTCCAGATCAACCAAACTATCCATATGTATGTACCGTGGGATCGACTTGTGGATCCTGAGTCCAACAATTGAAAGAGAATGACGTCCAAGCTGCCAGGAAGAACGAACATAGCAGCCTCCATAAATCGATTCCAAACGACAAAACAACCCATTAGGTCCCAAATCAAAAGTCATGGACTCGGCTATAGTGGGTGCATGCCCAAATCTAAATGAAGAATAGAGGTAGTGACAGGCCCCTTTCTTATAATGAGATGGTCACACAATAGCTAGCCTCTTTACCCCGCTTAACCGTGGCCTTGCATTATGGTGAGTTTGTAATTTTCAGGATCTTGCCAACACCTGGTTCGATCGATTCGAGCCTTAGCTAACCTTTTGAAACTCTCCTAAGCCAGAAACCCATGGATCTTGAAACAAGTTCGGGCCACAGATAAACGAAACGCAACAAAGTCGCAATATCACGTTGCGATCAGTATGATGTCAAACTTCATTCCAGCTTTCTGCCAAACCTAGTTACCTGCAGCACCGGTACGTAGGAAGCGGCCTGGCTGAGATTTTAAAAAAGCCAAATTTCCAATCGATAACGCAATCTAATTATTGAGTAAAAGAAGTATTATTAACATTTTCTTCCTGAACGTCATCATTGCAAAAGATGTCTGCGCAAAATCATAACCAGAACTTCAAGCTGGAGAATGTCTTCAGCGTCAGGAAGAGAGGTAGGGGATATTTAGCTTAAAAATGCTTTTTGAACAATGCTAATGAATTATAGTTGGTCTTGTCACCGGCGGCGGTTCCGGGATTGGCTTAATGGCAACCCAAGCACTCGCTGTGAATGGTGCCAAAGTCTACATTACGGGTCGCACCGGCGAGAAACTTGACCGTGTTGCGGAGCTGTATTCCAAAGGAATCCCGGGACAGATTATTCCCATTGCTGCCGATGTCACCTCAAAACAGTCTATCCAACGATTAGTGAATGAAATCTCGGCCAAGGAGAGCAAATTGCACATCTTGATCAACAACGCTGGCATCAGCTCTTTGACTCAGAACACAGAGCTGGAAGATCCCAAGCAGCTCCAACAAGAGCTATTCAAAAATGAAGACTCCGTTGAAGAATGGGAAGAAGTAATGCGGACAAATGTGACGCAACTCTTCTTCACAACGACCGCGTTCCTTCCATTGCTTAACAAGAGAACTGTCGAGGAGCACGGTTGGTCTAGTACCGTCGTGAATATCTCATCGATTTCTGGTCTTGTCAAGTCCTCTCAGCATCATTTCGCGTATAACTCGAGCAAAGCGGCCGCTGTGCATCTAACTAAAATGCTTGCGCACGAGTTGGTCACATCCAATCTCAAGATCCGTGTCAATAATATTGCCCCAGGTGTCTTTCCATCAGAAATGACCACTGAGGGTAGTGATGAAAAACAGAAGAGCAATATCCCCAAGGAGAAGTTTGAAGGCAAAGTTCCAGCTGGACGCCCAGGCAAAGACGAAGATATGGCCGGGGCCATTCTCTTTACTACGTCGAACCAGTACCTTAATGGGCAGACTATTGTGGTTGATGGTGGATTATTTGCTGGCGACTGGCACTGTCTAGATAGTGCCTATACAATTTCATGGGAGTATCGTGTCTTGACCACGCCTATGCTTGAGAGCTGTTCATCGATTTTTTTTGGTTTCAAATCTCCAAATTCTAAGACTCCCAACGGCACTTTTCTTTTCCTTTTGAGGGCAAGGCAGCCTTCGTGCAGAAACCCCATCTGCGTGGGCTAAGAACAGCAAAGGCTTGAGACGAGCACGTGGATCCAGAGCACAATAAAAAACCGGGGAAAAACGTGCTTGTTGCAAATATTTGTCGCGCCTCTCTGTGATTCTTGCCAAGGTCAAAACGTGTCGGTCAAGGACTCCACCTTGGCCAATGTTTAGAGAATAAATTTCTACTCCCAGAACTCCAAGGCGACTAATTGGATTACTGAAAGGTACTGGGAGATGGCATGGCTTGATAAAGATGGCATTTTTCACGTCCTCCGCTACGATGCCAGCTGTTTCTTGAGTGTCGTGCTCCAGTATACTTGTATAGAATCTTGACTCCTCCCCGGAATCTCTGATCAAATCGCTTAAACACTCCCGACCAGGCAAGAGATTCTTCCCCCCTAAGTTGCACCTGAAGGCGATTCTCTTCTGCCAATCAAGGTAATACTTTTCTTGAGAAACAAAGATTTTTTCCATGGGCAACTCTGGTCTCTCCGCTTGGTTGCTCAGCTGATAAAGTCGTGACTCCTTCCTCTTTCGAGGTATCATTCGGATTTGATACATCATTGGAGCGGGAGGGTATATGGAGGCATTGTGACAGCGCACCCACAAACATCCAGAACAAAAACTGTAGTCGCTCTTCTATTGGTAGAGAAGTGAATTGATTCCGAAGAATAGAAAAAGGCATTTTAACGGGGCGGTTTTCTCGAGTGCTCTGGCCGGCATTTTCCATGCGCTGATAGTTCACGACAGAAACCTTGTTAATTTTGGACCGCTGCCGCCCCGGCTTCATTGCCCTTTGCGATCTTGGTCATGTGCTGCGGTTGTGGCCACGCACGGTCTTGTCCGGCGAATGAGAATAGGCCACCACGTCCACGGTCTCTCTGCTGGCCGGAGTTTGTTCAATATCTCGCAAAGGATAAACATTCAAAAATTGCCGGATCAATCATTGTGTCGCAACTCTCCCGAGTCAAAACAGAACCTTCAGCATGGCTGACCTGAGAGTGCTGACTGGCAGTGCGGGTGAGCCCTAAGTCGCTCGATTCAAAGCTGAGTGGGTATTGAGGATCCTAGCCCAAGCTATCACAGATCAGCGGATGGGCCTCATCTCCAGGGCTGGATAAATCCTGCAGGTGTGGAGTATCCTCGAAGTCGAGCGCCTCAACTCCGAGGTCCAAGCATGATGTCTGATTCACCACAGTGGGTTGGTGCTGGGTGCTTATCTCCTGTGGTAGGCTGTCGTTCAAGCAAACCTCCACCGGCGGTCGAGGAGGAAGGGGGTGTCGCTCGGACGTATGAGAATGAACATTTGGGTACCTCGGTGAGCCACGAGAATTTGACGAAGTAGACGTGGCGGTGATCGAGACAAGACTTGGATAATGACAAACATCGAGAGATTCCCGCGGAGGCTGCGATTTGTTCTGGAAAGGTTTCCACTGCCGAAAAGACTCCAAGCGAAACGTATCACTTGGCATATTGCACCAAAGAAAAGGCAGTTGAGCAAGGTAGAAATCGAGAAATCGGGATCAGGACTACGGGCAGGAGGCAGTGTATAAGGCACAGTAGGAAGGGGTAAGGAGAAGATTTTGAGAGGGCTGCGTTGCAGTTTGCCATTTGGGTGGAATTGTAGTCTCCTTTATAGACCGCGAGGGGGGATCCACTTTGTTCACAGCGCAGAAGACGCCAACCAGCTCCTGCAACTCAAGCCGCTGCATCCACAAGTTGCAGGATCACGCGAGTTTCGTACTCGGGAGGCTCTATGGAACATATGACAATTCCCGTCTATCTCGCTGATGGCCTCCGACCAATGAATTATGGCCGCAGCTACACGAAATACAGATCTACAAACGTCTGGGTGACCACAAGGGAATCATCTCTTGCATCTGTGCTTCCGAATATGGGATCGAGCTAGCATTTGCGAAACACGGCGATCTTGAGAGTTACATCGAGGTCAACCCGGAGCCGCCAGATCTTGTCAAAATTGATTGGATACTGTATCTCACAAAGACTTTATCATACGTGCACTCTCGTAGAGTGTTCCTAGACGAAATCGCTCTTCGCAATATTTTGGTTGTCGAAGATCAACTCTAGCTTGCAGACTTCGGTCAGTCCATCTTACTATCAATCGCGGCCGATGTGAACACCATATGCGGAATCGATTTGACTGCGATGATCGAAATCCTTCACCTTGGTTGGATTATCTACTCAGTCGCTGTCTGGCAGGTTCACAGGTATTATTTTTTTTAACCGGAGAATTTGCATTGGCCGAAACCGCAAGCGCTTCCTAAGACAGACAAGCTTTTTGGTGGGCGTATCATTGAAAAGTACTGGCGAGGATAATATGCGAGTATGGATGCCTTGAATGAAGCGGCTCATTCCTTATTGCATAGTCTAGGTTCATGACATTGGATACTGCTGTGGTTCTCCTATCCCTCAAATTCTTACGGGCATTCATCATTCTCCATTGAATTAAGTGCTTGGTTGGTAGGTTGCGATTTACATAAATTTCACCCCCTGGTTCTGCGGTTTGTCTTACGGCAAAACCGCATCTTCCGTCGTAAAAGGTCATTGCTCTGGAATTGCAGGCTGGTTGAAACGATTTTTTGGCAAATTCTCAGCAGGCATTGGCAAATACATTTCGTCTTTGGAAGACTGTATGATTGGAAGATTGCTTTATTTTCCAGCTGCTATTGATGGTCAATAAGAAAATGAGCGGCATACATGGTCAGGATTGATCTTCCGTATACAGCTAATGTCGCTTTGCTGCCATAAACCTCCAATAAAATACCCTGGTTCCCCTGGTGTGTGCGTGACCTTTCTTAGCCTGAATGTTTCTGTCAATTTTCTCAATAACTAATCAGTAATTTCTGTCGATCTGAAAATGGCTTAACCGCCCTCTCGAAACATGAATATCGACTGATTTCCAGTACCCATCTTGAACTATCAGAGGCTCTTCGCTATTTCTTACTGGATTAAGAATTTCTTGTTTTGGAAGTTCATATTATTTCATTTCTTATTTCATGGCAATAAAAATGAAGAACGCTTATTATGCGCTGGTAAATTTATCGTCTCACGGTATTGTTTCGGGGTTATGGACTGATTTTAGCCTAAGAGGCAGCCAACGATTGACTATACAGGCTCAGCCATCGTGGCTAGCAAAATTGAATAACGTAGGTAAACCCCGTGTGTAATAATCATGGATAGCAAACCTAGGAACATCACCAAGAACAGACTTTAGGCTCACCGACTATCACGCAAATCTTCTGCCTCGGTTTAATTCGCCTTCTTCCCACTAGGAAACCATTTTACCCTCCTTAGACTGACGGCTGTCGCTAACTTGACGTAATTTTCGGGATTATCTCTGGCTTCTTTTGCTGACGCACTCTTGCGGGCCAAGGCCATGCAGAGGTCTACATCATACGCTCTCTGCTTGCCTGTCCCAACGTCGATTTCCTGATCCGTCACTGCATGGTTTCTGGATTAGACTCCTTTGGTTCTCTCTTTCCACCCATTCCTCGGCAGGAAAACAGGAACTTACTTTCAGGAGAAATATAATGCAAATATTCATGGAGCCATACTGCCCCCCGTGTGTCCTGGGTGTCTAGAGACGTGCCCACTGCAAGTCTCTTTTGGTCCCTTATCAATTTTTCAAGCTCCTTATAGCCAAAGATATGATTACAGAGGACGATCACTCGGACGTCGCGAAAAGTCTGGCCTTCAACGACCATTCCATCACTACTAGGGCGGCGTCTGCAGATAGGCCTGTCGGTGTGAATACGGACCACTCTATCTTCGATGCGGTTGCCCTCTTTATCCTTTGGGGAGTAAAAGTTGGAGATATACCACCCCGGAGTGGTTTTCTCTGTAGAAGGCCCATTGTTAGTGCTTTCGAAATTCCACAAAAAAAGGGGGGGGGGGGGGGGATTCTGATCGACCTACTATCTTCATTCTTTGCCTTCCAAATTGGTTCATCAGGAGGCCTTCCTCCAATTTCCTTCATCTTAGTCACGAATTTGATGTCCTCGTCACCGCAGAGCATCTTAGGCTTATAAACACCCCCCTGCTTCAGGAACTGGTAGACCCGGTCAAAGAATTCTAGAGACATATGGGTTGGTAAGGGAGTAGTACTTCTGGGGAGAGAAGGGAAGACCTTTCACATAGAACAGAATAAAGCGCTTGTCCTGGGCAACAGCCCACATCTTCGGATTGTCCGGCGCATCCCCATAATCAATATGAAATAGTGCTTTTGCTGCTTGTAGGAATCGCTCGTTCCTCGAGTTTTTGGCGACTACTTTGTCCGTTTTAGTGCCGAGGATAACGTCGATAGCTCGTCTCGCATTATACGTGAGCAGAGCGGCTTCCTGGAGCGTCTCGTCCATTTCAAAATCGGTGCAATAGGAGGGGTTGCAGTCGTCGGGCCATTGGAGGCGCCTCGCGGCGCTAATCCGGTCGATCCCATCGACATCGTTCCATTCTGGTTCTGACAGCGCTCCTTGCAGAAAGGCCAGCCCGATAATAAGGAGCAAACAGAAGACGTTCATCATCATTGGGATCCAGGGGGAGCGAGTCCCTGAGTGTTCGAGTCGGTGGGGCTGTGGTTCTACTTATCCTTCTCCTTGTGAGCCTTGATTCTTGTAAATCAAGCGTCCCACTAGTCGTCAATCCTCGCTAGGATTCAATCGCACACCTATTGGTAGAATAGAAAGGTGGTGAGAGGATCATTTTCAAATTATTTTAACTATCAAAAGACACAGAATCCCACTCTCAGCTGACAATCCGCCCAAATAAGTTACCCGGAATCCCTGAACCCAGATCAGATGTTGGGTTGGGTTGGTGTTGGGTCCATAGTTGGAAGTGTGGAATTAGCTTGTGTAAACGTATTATGATTGGCTAGTTATAATTCATTAAAAATTACATCTTTGTATTACCACACTAAAATCAACTTAGTACCTGCCTACTCGACCCACCTATCTATTTTTTATCTATTTTTTATATATTTCTAATATATTATTTTTATATAGGATAAAAAAGGTAATATTATTCTCTATGGTAGAAAGCTTTTTTGCTATATTCCTAACTACTCTAAGTAGAAGAGATTAATATTTTGTTTAAGATCGCTTTCTCGAACACCAGTAACCTACGGACTCACGTAAAGGGCTACTTAGGTATAACTCTGTAAGCTAACCGCCGCTATAAAGGCTATTATAACTAGGACTATTAAGATAAGGGTATTAGTAAGTCTGTCTTAATATATTAACTTTTTACTAGCTCAGTGTTACGGTACCTAACTGGTCACTGTGAGTTGGTCCTCAAAGGTGATACTTCTCTTTGTAACTGCGAGCCTCAAGCCTACCCTCAACCATACTGATGCCACGCCAGGCCTTATACAGATAGATCCTGATGGGTGCTTGCGAAGATGTGCCAGTTGAGTGTGCGCCGAATAGGTCAGTACCGAAGTAGCTCCCTTACTCGTAGGATGGTTGTCACGGTGAACTGTGAATAAGACCAAAGGTGGTATCCAAGTAACAATGTGCAATTGATCACGAAAAACTAAATACATATGTGAAAGAGCGTCCTTATATACCTATTCCTTCTCATCACCGACGAGTCCTTTCACGTGATTTCTCGTGATGGTCCCTTTTGTAGGAGATTCTTCTTCCTGGGATGTCTCCCATCCTACGATGGTCTGGGTCCCACGTCTGTGCTTGTCGTGCGCTCATTGGCCTCGTAGTCCGCTGTTCCCTTGTGTTATTCCGTATCAGGAGGTGTTGGCGGAAACACCACGGTTTTCCCTTCTGCACGTGATCATGGTATGTTCGTATCGATCACTGATCTGGCATGTCACGTGATGGCCGTGTCATGTCCTATGACAATCTTCTTGAGGTCATCTTACCCCATCGCTCCTGGGGCGGTGTACTAGATAGGGCCTCGTTGTATTTCTGGTGTGCTCAGGAGTGGGGTTGTTCTAAGAGATCCGTAACATCATCCCCTCCTTTCTGTGTTTTCTTCCTCGGAAACATAAATAGTAGGTACCTCTGGGCGGGCGTCCCTTTCCCTTTCATATTTCGAGTCTTTTCTGATTATGTCTTCCAAGTCCTCGGTCCGCAAGAGTCAACTTAGTGCTCGCATCGAGGAGGAAGGTTATCGGTCGTTTGTCCCCTGCGACCGTTGTGTTCGACTTAAACGAGCGTGCGTACAATCCGACTGTTCCGATCGCTGTTCTGGTTGTGTAAAGGCGGGTGGTGGTGCCAAGTACACGATGTCGAACCCGACTTTTTCTGATGCCGAATGGTGGCGATTAGTCTCAAAATTCGCTGGAGGAAGAGGAGGCTGGGCTCTTGAAACTGCTTCGTCTCCAGAAACAAAAGCGTTTGTTGCAAAAACGTGCTAGTAATTTCATTGCTCGTGGTTATAAGGAGATTGCGGAATTGGAGGAAGTCGAGCGTCGTGAAGCTGAAGAGCTGGAGCGAATGGAAAAAGAACGTGTGGATGCTGCTGCTTCGGAGCAGGCTCGACAATCAAATGGTGCTTCGGAAAAGAGTGTCGTGGAATGCGGCGTGTCGCGAGATTCTCGTGCGACATCGTCGTCCGCCGAAGATGGCAATCAACCTCTTGCCGCTACGTCAGAGGATCCTACTTTGACGCAGATGATAGCGATGGCCGATTCATCGTCTTTCTGGGAAGCTGTTGCTTTCTACGCTTCCTTTGCTTCCTTTTTTCCGGAGTCCTCTTCGCCTCGTGGTAATACTGTTGGACCAGCTGGTGGCAGCCCCTCAAGTGCGCGATAGGTTCCCATGTGTTCTCTGAGGTAGAGTACCCTTTCCATTTCACCAAGAGTTGTTGTTGACCATTGTACCAGCGGCCGTTAACAATCGTTTCGACCTCATATTCGTCTTCGGTTTCTTCGATTTCCGCATTGGTAGCGAGTTCGGCGTCCTTGGGTGCGGGTTCAAGCAATGACACATGAAATATAGGATGAACTCTGCCCATACTCTCAGGTAGTCTCAGTTGCTAATTGACTGGTCCTTTCTTTTCGTCAATCGTGAATGGTGCCAGTTTCTTGTGGTCGAGTTTGTCGCTTGGTCGTTTTGTTTTGATGTTGCGTCGTAGGAGGTAGACCTTATGCCTGATCGGCTATCAGACTGATGTGTAATATCAGGGCTAGCATAGCAAAGCGACCTAGCCAATTTCACGTACGCGCCATGGGGTTTTCCAAATGTTTCACATGTCTTCGGCGGTGGGGATGTTCACGTGATGATAATACAACTTCTAAGATGATGAAGTGGGCGCGACGTGCTTACGTAGACACGGCCCTAATATACCCCCTTCAAAAATAATTGCCTCCTGCTCTCCCGCAAGTGTGACGAACAAAATCTCAATCACGATTCACGCTTGCCAAGCCCTCGTACATCGTTACGGGTTGACCTTCAAAACAACATGAAACGATATCTCCAGCAGTCGCTCGAACATATATTCAAAAACAACAAACAATGGGCCTTGTCGAAGAAGGGCGCAGACCCCGCCTTTTTTGAGAAGCTTGCTGCTGGGCAATCACCCAATTATCTGTGAGCAACATACCCATGGCTTCATTCTCATCATCAAAATACTCACCCTTGAATTCGTCTGATGGTAATTAGATATATAGGTTGTAGCGATAGCCGTGTCCCCGCCAACGAAATTATGGGTCTGGAGGCTGGCGAGGTCTTCGTTCACCGCAATATCGCCAATCTAGTACCCAATGTCGACCTTAACGTGATGTCCGTGATTAACTATGCTGTGCGGCACTTGCAAGTCAAGCACATCATTGTGTGCGGCCACTACAATTGTGGAGGGGTTAAAGCGGCGTTGACACCGGCTGACTTGGGATTACTTAACCCATGGCTCCGAAACATCCGCGACGTTTATCGCTTGCATGAGAAGGAACTCGACGGAATAACCGATGAGAGCTCGAGATACAATCGATTGATTGAACTCAATGTGATGGAATCCTGCAGGAATATTATCAAGACCGCTGCTGTCCAACAAAGCTACCAAGATCATCAGTATCCCATCGTTCATGGATGGGTTTTTGATCTAGGCGACGGCCTACTGAAAGATCTTAACATCGATTTTGAAGGTATGCTAGAGGATGTGAAGAAAATATATTGTCTGTCGTCGAGTCCCAATCGTGAATGATCAAAATCATATTCAAATGCCAGTCACGACTTAAAATTACAAATGTAACATCTTAAATAAACCTGTGATATGTACTTCAAAAGAAAACATCGAAATTGGCGGTAAAATGGTAGCAACTTGCGAGATTGGTTCCGGTCGACTTCAGACAGATACTTGGGACTCACATGGAGGAGCCAAATCTACCTGTAATTGTAATAAATCATGCAGAATTAAAGAATTTCCGTCCTATTCTAATGGTTCTGCTGCCCTTCCGATAATCTATAAGCCTTATCGGTCTCAGAATCGTACACCAGTCCATGGATATGTAAACGGCCCAGCCTAATTGCATCGGTCACTTCGGGAAATTTGCGTAGCGAACGCAGTTGATCAAGAATATTCAGCTCAACAAAAGAGCGATCCCGTTCCAACGCTGGAAGTTGATTGATATCCTCTTCGTGCGCCGAATGGAGGGCACTGAGCTTGCTACATAACCATTATCAGTGACTTCACAGATTCTTAGACAGCAAGGGCTCATTTACCTCAACCAAGGACCCTGCAGCCCTTCTCTCGAAGCTGCTTTCACAATACGACATCCGTAATGCCCGCAAACGACGATGTGTTTCACCTAGACAACGTTAATATGAGCGAATCGGGAAGCTGTTCAGGATCAAGGGCTACCTGAAGGTCAACGACGGCATGTTTTATCGTAGTCTCGCAGGACAGGTCGCCATCAATGATCATACCGCCGATGTTTCTGAGCACGAGCAACTCGTCATCAAGAAGATTAAGCACAGTTGAGTCTTTGGAATCGCTATCAGAGCATCCAATCCACAGAACCTGCCTTGGTGCCTGTTGAAGGCTGGGTATATAGTTTGCCTCAAGAGGTTCGGTCGCCGCCCTCTTGAGCCGCTTTTCGCTCATGATGGAACGCCCAAAAGGGAGAGCAGTGGTGTTGTGAAATGCTCTTACTCGGAGAGGTCGTATTGTGAGGAACAAAGAGGTATTGTGCCAACTTGCACCGAGATTTCGCTGGCAAAGCATTAATGATAGACTGAGAAAAATTGTTGGAGTGTCAATCCGAGTGTGTCAGTCATGAAAATTCAAATACTGAACAGCGAGTTAGGCCCTTTGCCGATCGTATACGGGTATAGAAAATACTTTGGACTACGTGCATATATGAACGCTGTTCCAAAAGAAAAATTCAAAGACGATTAAGTGATTGGTTGAACAGCAGCCGGAGCCGACTGTCGATTCCGAGAAATGACCGCTTCGGCCGAAAGCTAGTTCCTTGGGTGGAATAGAGTTCAGACAAGATGCCCTACGGTTCACTGTAGCACGAACTTGCTTGCAAGAAACCCTGCGCCTATGCATTACTTCGTACGAGAACTGAAAAGGACAATGCCTACTGGGCTCCGTTGTTTTTCAGTAACTCTTGAATCTTAGCTAGGAAGGATAAAAAGTGGAAGGGGCTGACTTTTGGCAATGTGACTATGCTGTAAATAATATCCACCAATAGTCAACTTCAAACAAACAAGAAATCATTAAGATCATCGACAGTCCGTTAGCACGATTGATGGTCGGGAAGGCCAGAATGCCTCCATAAATTAGTTCAACACGAAATACCGAATCTCCCCGAATTGGGCGCATGTGACTAGCCAACCTTTACTACTATATTTCTGGGTTTAAAGTTTTTTCTGTTTTAAATTCTCATATCAAGTTGAGATCTTGCGATACGTCTCTCCATCCTTTCCGTGGAAACATTTTTTAGATCCAAGATTTAATACTATTTTCCCCCATCAAGCTCCTTGGTATTTTGTCGCAGAATCATGAGGCTTTCTTTCTGTCAGCATCTACTAATAAGTTGCAGCCAACACAACCGACGTTATCTTCCAAGGCTCCGCTTTCAGGCGAGCACAATGATTATAACTCGCAGGTTTTCTCTTACGAACTTCGTGATCGCAAGCTCGGCTTTTTGCTTCCAAGTTTGTGTCCTGTATCCCTGGCATCACAAATTGGAGAATGAATTCAAAAGATTCAAGGTTGAGCATCTCCAGCTACTGCAAGAGGGCGAGAAAAACCGATTAAGGGTGTTAAGAAGTATTCGTGAACACCTTGGCCTCTCAAACACCAAGAAAGGTTAGAAGTTCAATATTTTCGATGTTGTAAAATCTCTTTCAGTGCGTTAGAAACCCAAAGTACATCTTGTGAACCACGCAGTTAATCTGCGTCCGAGCAGACAATCAGTTCAAGTGATACGTCAGACATATGCCTGTATTCTTGGTAATATGTTAAAAGCGATTTGCTTATTTCAAGATTAAAATAAGTTATTTCTTATGATCGGAATAGTCTATACATCTAATTTGAACGTAAACCCAGTAATAGTTATTGAGTTATCGAGGTGCAAAAATATCGCCTTTATTATGGTGCTTTGGACCGATCCGCTCGCTTACGGCTTATGTTAATATCGTTCAACCTTCGGCATTTTCTCACTAAGCAAGTGATGAATATCGTACAAAGTGACTTAGATGGAATACCGCACATGCAGATCCGGGAGAAATAAAACTTTACTCACCCGAAACCAAAAGGTCATCCTGAATAGGGTCATAAGGATATAACTTCCAAGGAGGTGGCGTTATTCTCGAAGCAACACGTGTTGTTGACTGTGTCCAGTGTTACCCCCAGGCATGAGACCGGAGAATCGGGAGAATCGATTTCGCCCACCTCCAGGTGCATCCTGAGAGTGGCGGACCAGTTAGATTGGTTGAAAAAAATCAATGATGGTTATACAAACCGTCAGATGACATCGCAGTTAAACTATGCTCACATCACATTTACATCACTACTTCCCCCTTGGTGCACGCATCATTCCAGGAGAAGGTAAATCAGAGTACTCTCCACAAAGCAATATAAAACCACCACCTCTGAAGTACCAAGGACAATCACCTGTCTATTTTCTTTTCCAGACACCGTGCACTATTACCCGTTAATACTGGGAATGCTGATTCATTGGAAGCAACACATAACCCACGGTAGTACAACAGAATCAACGATAACCTTCTCACTGGGAAACATCCCAAATGGGGGCCCCTCTAGGATCTTCAGAGGCTCCCAGCACCCATTTTAGCCAATCTTCTATTCCAGGAAATAAGAATGGCCGGGTAGAAGACCGGGTCGTAGCCAAGGAGAAGGTGCCGAAGGCAACAAAGGCGAAAATCTCCACTGCAAGTCCTAAGGCTACACAACTACTTCAGCTTTGCGAGAAGGGCATGAAACTGGGCGATTACGAAGAACCGGATGTCGGGGGCAACCCTGAACGGACAGCTAAAAAGAAATATGTATTAATTTTATAATAAACTACCGCAAACTGAAACCTAGAACTGACCATATGACTTGTAGGGTCGTTTTCGTCGATGGCTTCAAGAAGTTGAGCCTTGGATATTCCTTTTCAACAAGTCATCCTGGCATATTTTGGTAATAGTTTCTCTTGAGCCCGGAAAGGCCTTTACTGGTGGAAGGCTGCCCTCGGTTTCGACCAGTGGAGCTGCAAACTTGACGATGACGGTAAGGCCTTCAGCAATTATATTGTGACCCTTTTCACTGATATCAGTCGACAGTTGTATGAACAACATGCACGCTGCCAAGACCTACCGCCGCATACACTTGAACCGGTCGAAGTAAGCTATATTACCAGATATGTCTACGTTGATCTTTACCGAGGCACCGATGCCAAAAGGCCCTTTACTGGTTGCAGGGTCCCACTAGGGGGCGTCATGAAGGTTGACGGGGGATCAGTGCGGGTTTTTGATCGAAAGGGCAGAGAAATCATTCTGTGAAGGGCTGAAGCAATACTTGAAGCCATCGTGGTTACTAAGCTATGCTGGACGCTAGTCGGCGGATTGGCAGCCCAGTCAGAAGGATTTGGCTCCAGATCAACTGTTCCAAGCCAAATCAACGCTCCTAAACGATGCTGAAACCGAACTCAAACAAAATTCAGATGAACGATCTGAGAGAGCGTGCACTTACTCAGTACAACTTTGTGGGAGCTCCGATAGTACAACGGGGTCCAAAAGTCTGGGTACAGCACCCCACTTTAGTAAAATCCATATTCTAACCCCTTTTTTCTTTTCTCTCTACCACAACGAATATGCGATATTTTGGCACTGAAATTAGTGCAAATCGCAGGCAAAACAATGAATTATCAGAATCTACTCGCGCAGCGATTATTTTTGCTCTCAAAAATGGCTCAAGTCCTACTAAAATCGCTCGCGATTTAAATCTTAGCCGCACTACAATTTACCGGACTCGCGATCGCTTTCAGCAACACCATACTCTTAAATCATCGCCTAGAAGTGGTAGACCTTCTAAGATTAGCGATCAGACTATTCGATATATCTATCGGATGGCCCGTCGGAACCCGCGAATGAGTTATAGAGCCCTTGGAGCGAATACTCCCTATTCACCCTCTCGATCAACAATTCGACGCGTTTTAAAAGGCTACGGGCTTCGAAAATGGAAGAGTAAGAAGCGAATACCTTTATCAAAGTCGGTTGCACAAAAAAGACGCGCTTTTGTACGTGAATGGGCGAGTTTTTCGGATTGGGAGAATCTGATCTTTTCTGACGAATGTTCAGTCCAACGAACATCGAATTCTAAGGTCCAATTCGTCTTTCGATTTACCTCCGAGGCCTACCGAAGCGATCTTGTGAACCTCGTGAGTCATGGAAAGGATATTTCGCAGATGATTTGGGCTGGAATCTGGATTGGTGGCCGAACAAAAATGATGATCATGAATCGCGATGAAAACGCACCTCGGCAAGGTTATACTGCGAACTCCTATCTCGATACTCTCGAAGAAGGTCTTTTACCAATATATGAACCATGCTCGATATTCCAACAAGATAATGCGAGGATTCATGTGGCAGAAATCTCGCAAAAGTGGTTCGAAAACCATAGGATTTAGGTGATCGACTGGCCTCCGCATTCGCCTGACCTTAACCCTATCGAACCAGTATGGCGACTTCTGAAGATCAAAATTCTTCAATTATACCCTCAGATAGGTGATGGAAGGTCTAAATTGGATTGGGAGGTCTTTAAAAAAGCTATATGCGAAGCATGGGAACTGCTTGATCAAAACGTTATTGATAGCTTAATTCGATCTGTGCCTCGCAAAATGGCTGCTGTACGCGCAGCGAAGGGTTGGTATACTAGATACTGACCTATTTTCTTTGTATAGTTAGTATAAATTTATATTAATTAATATTGGGGGAGTTATTCAGTTTTTAATATGGTGGGGTAAATCTGAATTATAGAGTGTACCCAGACTTTTGGCCGCGTAGTGTACCCAGTCCACCGATGGAAGAGATGTAGGTGTACGAAAGTAGGAAAAGCGTCTTGTTCCCCGATGCAGGATCCTGCCCAATGGGTGCTGACACCTGCACATCCAGTTGGAAAGATACCGGCTTAATCTCTTTCTTGTCGACGACAATATTAATACGACGGAACCGGACATCTTTGAATGGATCCTGACTGAAAAGTTTCGGGAGTGTCCCTAGATCATCCTCCTTTAAACCAAGGACGCCTGTCAACCAGCGCAAGACTCTTGGGATGGGATTCTCGGACTTGGCTAGAAGAGTCATGCTGATGATATCTTCCGTGAACTCCATGATGCCTTGCAGCTCCAAGTCTTGACCGAATTTACAATCAATCGAGATTTCTGCGTCCCCATGCGTCACGGGCACCGTTTTTCCCTCTGCTTCCCCAGCACTCACGACCTTCCGACACACAAGGTCGGCTTTGGTAAAACTGATGTTCAAGCCACCGAGGCCAAGACTGTTCAACGTGCCTAAGTCGCCGAGGTTGAACACCAACCGGACTGTCACTCGCGAGGATGCTTCGGGGTTAAACCACAGCGCGTTGCGATGGCCCGGTGCTAGTTTGGAATCCGGTGTCACTTGCAGCCCCTTTAAGATATCGGGAATCGAATTCTCCTCTTGACCAGTCCATGTCCAGGCTTTGACTAGCGAAATCTCCATTTGGTCTGACTCCTTCAATCCCAGGTACAGCCTTGGATCATTAAAGCCGGGCTCTCCGATGTTCTTGGCAGCATCGCCAAATGTCTTGTTCAACACCGGGCTCTCGGAGCTGAACTTCAGTTTGGTTGGCGTGTTGAATGCAAAATCGAATTGTTTGAGTTCCGTTTTCTTGTTGTCTTCCCCCCTTTCCCGCTCTCTTCTCCCTCCTTCTCTTTCTGTGGCTTG
This sequence comes from Penicillium alfredii, assembly GCF_028826965.1. Lineage (NCBI taxonomy): Eukaryota > Fungi > Ascomycota > Eurotiomycetes > Eurotiales > Aspergillaceae > Penicillium > Penicillium alfredii. Next base: position 192,020 of record NW_026622700.1, on the reverse strand, counting down.
ATTGTCAAGGTATACTTGGCTGCATCATCGATCTGCTTGAGCCATTCTACCCACTTGTCCTCGTCGTGGAGCTCGGTTGCTGCAGTTGGAACTGGCGGGCTCGTGGTGATGATGGTCTTGTCAGGGAGCTTCGAGATGAAAGTCCCGCTGTTGGTGCCATCGTCAACTTCGAGATAGGGGTCTTTCTTGTTTTTTTCGGAGCTCAGATGAATATAAAACCGTTCATCTGTGGCGAAAGTCGACGCTGGTGGAACGGCCATCTCTTTGATTATTGCGATGGCGATGAGGAAAACGCATCAACAGTGTCACTGTGAAGTAGCCACATTACCGTTTTTACTGTTCTTACTTCGTATTACCATTACATATCAAATTCGTGGGGCCGGCGATCTGGTTGCCTCGACCCTTCCCCGACTATCGATCTCCACTTCTCTCCTGCAGGATAGGAAACAATTCATCGACGTCAGAAATTGCCTCGTCTCGAGAACCGTGATTGTAGGTACTTCAGCCGAACGAGTTCCGTGTTGGCGGGGCATCTGAATATCTAAACAACCAACAGCAACACGCGTTCGCCTCAGATTACTGACAATACCGAACGGTCATGAAACTGCCTCATACAAGTATCTACTTGTGTAGGTATAAATAAATCAAATGGAGTAGTTCATCCGACAGATCTCGGCGTGCAGATCTACCATACGTCTCCTTAGGTAGCAATGCAGCCATGAAGAGAACGCCCAGTATGCACGTATGGATTCCCGGGATCCACTCTATTTGACCGACGTGGGTAAATCAGTCTAATTGGGCTATTTAGGATGCAGTGTAGAACGACAGTGGCAGATCTACATACATGAGACCCCTCTTTTCTCCTCGCCCCTGTCCAAGAAGTATGTAGTTATTATCACATCTGGATGGTAATGGTGTGGTACTCATCACTTCTCCAAAGGCAAGGCAAATGGGAAGATATATTATTTCATATCACGTATCAAGTCAGTATCCTTCAAAATAACTCAGTCTTCGAGCAGTCTGCTTTCTTCCCCTTCCCACTTCAGGTCCTTCTGTTTCGGCAGCTTGCCACTTACATCATGGCACAGCCGTACTTGTTCCCGTTACACATATCACTCTGACGTGGCTTTTTTTTCAGTCTCCTAAACAATGGACGCGGAAGCATAACCTCATGTTCTACTAGTATTACTGGGGCGCTGACCGCCCCGGCCAAGCGATGGTGAAAAGAAATACCAGGATGCGAGACGTGAAATTGGACCCACAAGGGTGCAGAGTGTTTCTATAAAGCTAACTGCCATGTTCATGTTCATGTCCTTGCAAATCAGTCGCTAATATCATCATCATCATCATCATTTTACACAATCATCATGGCCAAACCGGAATTTATCCAAGAATTCGACGTTGGGGACATTCCAGACAGGGATGGGTACGCACTTTTCATCGGTCAATTGAGTTTCCAGACCCGGGATGGTAACAAATCCTCACGTGGTGTTCCACTCCTTCCTCCTCAACCCGCTGAAAACGTTATACCCACCCGTTTTTTTGATGTGGTACTGAAGACAAACGCTAGCTCATTGAAGTTGAGGTTCAGACGAGAAAACCTCTAACTGATTGCCTATCAGGACGGGCGTGGACAGTGGAATGGATTCAAAGACACGTATGGATTGGTTCCTAAGTGTAAAAACCTGGGATTTGGGAGTGGCTACGGTGCTTTGACCAAGTTGGCACAAGAAAGAACCAAGATTCAGCTCGGCTGGAACAATCTCTTGGGAGCCGTGCAAACACTTGCGAAAAATCCTCCGAGCCTCGACCATAAGGCGGCTGCATTAATCATCATCATAGAGATGATCTCCGAGTCGTTGAGGTTTACAGAGATACGCATCGGCATATGCAAATACTATGCACCATCTATCGACCCAACCAAGCAGTCTGAATTGCTTGGGCGGTTTGAATTTCTTGAGAACGATTGGGACCCTCTTTCTCTTGCGCTTCAGTACCCTGGCGAAAAGCTACATCTCAGTGATGAAACGGCCAAGAAGTTGAAAATAGAAACTATACAACAGGTAATCAGGGCACTTGGTATGGCGCTCTATAAGACTGTACCCAACAATGTGGAGGCCGCCATCTGGAAGGCTGCAACCCAGAACGGCCGACAATTGGTCGAATTCTTCGACATGCGGATCTTGAAGATCAATGGCGGGTGTCCGGGTAAGGTCTACGGCGCCATAATCGCAGCCAACGGGCTACAGATCGATTATATCTATAGCCGAGACAGAAAAGATCACGAATCCATTGAGCCTGGACAACATGTCACCCTGACTGGCCCATCTCGCACTCTATCAGCTATCGACCATTTCAACCTCGACTTCAATCTCAGGAACAGGGACGCTCCATCTGCGGATGACGAGGTCGCCAACAACCGGATCGCATGGAATGCTAACAACCAGGCGAACAAATACAACGAGTTTCGAACAGACACCATCAACGGCCCTTTTGGCTCAGCGGCGCTCAATTACGTCGTCATGAGCAATGCTATAGAGGCCTTGGTGGATATCCTTTTGGTTGATAGGGACGGAGAAGACCCAGCTGATGTCTACGGCGAAATCGACGCCCAGGCCTTCTCGTTTCCAGATAAGAGGATCAGGATATTCAGAAGAGAAAGTCACGACCACGTGGTTGTACACCCGAATAGCCGTGTCCCTCTGTTGAGATCAGCCCTTGCCGTACCAATGGATGCGAGCCTCACTATTAGCGCGTCTCTATGGGACCATGGCCGAACCTCTGACAAGGAGATCGCGAACGGGACTGCCGAATTCAAACCTGCAACCTTACAATCAACATCTGGGTTGATTACAGGACAGCACGGCAAGCTAGAAGTTAGAGTCAGCTGGATTTGATTGCTGCTACTGTTCATTCTTTTTATTCGGAGGCCCTGTACCCTAGACCCTTGTCCGAGCACACTGGGGGATCCAGGGTATTTCTTCGCCCCCTGATTGGCCCCTTGTGCGTGCCCCTGCTGTTGCTGTGTGGATCAAGGGAGAAAATACCATAAAGGAGAAATTCCCCTTACGATATGTGTAGGTATATGGTTGCTGTATCGGCCGTGACGTGAGGGCTGTATCTGATATAGTGATGGATCATCAAACGATCGTGGTCGTAAGTAGCCCCTTCCTGGACACGGTCTATCCACTTGCTTCCCCGGGTCGCCGCTTCAGTACTCAAAATTTGCCAAGCTCAGGACGGTCAAAATCGGTGCTTAAACGAGCAGAGGAAATCCGAGGCCTTACTCGCCACCGCATCGGTGCTCCAGGCCTGTCAGTGAATGATAAATTCGCTCTTCTGGTTGGTAGAACTGGCGTCTTTGATCCACTGCTGGAATTCCTCCTTGCTGACCTGTACAGGGAATTTGCCACCCGTCAGTAGTATATCCACAACGTCGTCGACCTTGCTGCAACAGGCCAGGGTACGCTGGAAGTTGTACGGAAGATACAAAATAAAAGTTTCCAGCTTAAAGGATTTGTTTCGTCTGCAGTTTTGTCAGCGCAAGCAACACGATCAGGAAAATCAGCGAAACTCAACACTTTCTTCCCTGTTTCTTCGCTGCACAGGAGAATGAATCCATGGCCCAGATAGCATCCAGACCACCACCACCATTCACCAATGAGTTTATGCTGGTGGGGGGACGTCCGGGTCTTCTCCGTGGTTGCTTTGGGAAGAGAATCAGTGCCGCAAATGACGTTCGTGGCTCGGATTTTCGCAGTTTGACCGGGGTGTCTAGCTTTCTTCTGTCGGACCACCAGACACCCTCGCTATATGCCCAAAGCAGTTATCTATCTGCCCAATCGTCGTGTATCCTGTAGCGGACCACTCAAGCCAATCCGAGTCAGGTTTCGTAGAGTTATCGAGTTCCCACTACGTAGGATTAGATCCTATGCATTCCCGAAGCTTCGTGATGAGCTCCTCGCCGAGGTCGCCGCTTTCCTAGCCCGCGCCGCCGGATGTAGAAGGCTTCGTTAAGAAGACCTCGACCATGGATTTAATTTTTTCTTGACTGGCGCATTAGCGTGGTTGGCGCAAGAGAACCTAGTGCCCGGGTCTATTTCCGGCATTCCGGCGTGATGGTGGACCTTTGAGAGAGCATCTTTCTACTTAATTCAAGATGTGTATAGAAGTACTTAGATACAAGCTTGATTACAGGTCTTGCCGATTTTTTGTTGATTATGTTTGGCCATTCTCTCAAAAAAGCGCACTAAGTTACAAAAGGGAGTTTTGTCTTATCATTCAATGCCCCGAACTGCTGACTGGCCAAGGTGAGTAATTTCCACAAAGGTGATACTTCTCTAACAACGCTACTGCGAGCCCAAGTGTGTCCATAACCGTACCAATGCTAATTGGGCCGTATACGGACTCGGGTATGTACGATGCTTGTAGGGTTGACTATCCAGTTGAGCGCCGATCGGGTCAGTCACTTGAGGTTGGAATTTCTAAGCAAGCTTCCAAGATCGTTGGATGGTTTGTCGTAGTATCGAACTGTAAAGCTTTACCAAGGGTGGTATCTAAGTAGCAATATATGAATTGATGACGGGGAACAAAATATATGTTGGGCAGTGAGCGTCCTTATATCCTCCTGTTCTGGGGTGGTATAGTGGTAGATGGGGCTTAGTGTCTTCTATCGTGCGATCAGATGTACGATTCTACCATATATATTAAGTCAAGTGATGTACCGGTTTATCCGATAGTGCTCACAGACCTGATCATATTGGTGCCTAGGGAAACGGCAGAGAAAACGCCCCGACACTTGAAAGGTATCTCCTTGCAATGCTATCACACAAACTGGACTCAACCTTGCTTATCGCTCATCAGAGCGACCATATAAGCCATCAATTCCGCCGTTCACCAATATCCATAAACCATTCAAAGCCATTCTCAACGAAGAGAATATGTATCAATTGCAAGATAACCACCGTTTCTAAGCAGGGATTCCTATGCATAGGACTGGTGGGCACAAAGACCGGGTGAATGTCAATGGAAGAAACTGGACGAGCGGGTAGTGAAGCCCTATTATTCATCAATCATTATATATGTGTAATGTACATTATTTACATATATATAGCTAGCGCCCGGTTTTTTATATATATCTACGTGATAGCGCGGTTCCCCTTAGCAGTATCAGAACCATGATCCTGGTAACTCTATTGGACGTCTTTCCTTCTAATATCTCCTAGGACTTTAAAGACCCTCCTCAAAAGGATACGATATGACTCACGTGTTTTATGATTAATAAAAGCATAGTATATATATTAATCTCTATAATTTTATCGCCAAATATAACCATTTAAAATAATACGAAGAAACTTACTTTTGTTCAGGGATTATATGCAATAATTGAGAAAGGTCTTGTCTTTTCTTGGCCTACCTGAAACATAAGATCTATTTCAATGCTACAGAGTTTAGAAAAGCTGAGCCCGTTCATCCATAGAGAAGGCGTAATATGCATATACTATACGAGAGACATCGAGACCCAGGAAAGCGCATAAGCGGGGAGCAACTGGCGAATGAGAAACAAGGAAGAAGAGGGCGGAGAGGTGAAAGTCAACGAACGTGTTAACCTGGCAGAAATCACGCTGAAACCCAAGTTATATCATTTTAAGATGAAGAGAAGCTTTAATGTTAGATACGCGAATATGTTGACGGGCTCCTGCGTAAAAGGGAGGTATGGTTCTCCCGTCTAGAGCACATGTCACATAAGAGCTCGAAAGGTCCAGAGTCAGTGTTTAAGAATGATTCACATAGAGACATTTCGGCGAATCGACGAATCTGTATTCGCGGTAGTATGGGGCGTCTGCAATGCAGTGAACAACAGTCGATGAGTTGAAATCTGACAGGTACGTCTATATATAGCATTTATACTAATCTTCGCCTATATTGACCCTTGGGAGACACGTCCACCAATCGCGATTTGATTCGTCATTCAATCCTTGGCAAAAATCTTGAGTTGATTGGTGGAACTGATAGGCTTTTGGCGAGATCTAACGACAAGGTATATTTGTAAATCTGCTACCTCTTTCCTGGCAGAAGTGGGTGTCTGTAGGAGAAATAGCTTCTTTGAAGGTTCAATCTAGTACTTATATTACGCGAAATTGTCCTACGATCACACTGTAAGCTCTATATATACAGGGCTAGATTGGAAAGGTCGGAGAGAACGGCCAATCTTGCTTCAGTAAAGCGGAGTAGTCAGGGTTTGATAAAACAGGGCTCTACTTTACTCATATGTCAAACCCTGTAAGTTCAATCTGGGACCATAGGCAGTTTTTGGGACGAAGCGGAGAATTCCAACGGTTAGTGAAGGTACCTATGGACTGAGAATTGTAAACAATTTAAGAGCTTATTGTTCTATTGATAGACCTCCTTATAAAAGGCCGGGCTTACGACATACCACCATTCAAGGGCGACTCCCTGGCAGAACAAAAAAGCACGCTGGAAATAAAGAAGTAGAGGTACCTAAGTTATCTTTAAGGTCCTTGTTAATCTTTATTCCTTTTGAGTGGACCCCGAGGGCTGTGGCAGCTAGGTGTGTTATTACAAAGAAAGGGCCGCGACAATTGACTGGCTAAAAATTAAACCGGTGAACAATCTACCCTGGATTGGAAGATTATTCCCATGTCACGCGCGGACCAAATCTAGGGATAATTCTGTGGTGGGCGCCTTTTTTTCATTTTAGTTGATTATGTTCCTTTCTTCCTTGGTAAGATTCTTACGGCCAAGCGAGAAGCACGTGCACTATCTGACTATCCCCAGATTTTGGCTGCTGGCAGCCTCACCACTTTGATTTCGGGAGCTCCGATGTCCAACTATCGAGAGAACAATCTGATACCCCGGGTCTATCAGACCTACGGGGGCAAAGGATTGACATCGGAGGGATGGAAGTCAACCAAGCAATGGAAGAGTTTTGAGCTATTGTGAGTCGATCCCTTTGCGAAATGAACGTCAACCTGCGAGCTAATGGAGCATGCCACCTTAAGTGGACCGCCAACCAGAAGAACATTGGTGTTTGTGATTCAAGTTGGGGCGTTGATGACAACACCGAGGAAGAGACGAGTTGGCTAAAAGATTCCATCAAGGAGGTCACCGAACAAAGCCCCTTCAGAGGCTACTCTAACTTTGTTTTCGCTATTATGATGCAGGAGACCAAGGGCTGCGTGAGAGTCAGGACGACGGTTGCCCCGGACAGAAGCGTGCGTAACCCAGGCCTGATGCAGACCCACAATGGTAAGGCGAGCTGCTGGAATAACGGAAAGGGCACCAAGCCTTGCACGAAGAAACAGATCTCGGCCATGATTAACGATGGCGTCAACGGAGAGGGCGGCTTAAAGAAGCATCTCCAGCAACTTGGTGGAAAGACGGATGCCACCACTCTATACCAGGTTGCCCGTTCATACAACTCTGGTTCGCTGGCTCCGTCGAAGAATTTGGGCGATGGCCAGGGTGCCACTCCATGCTACGCGTCAGATATCGCCAACCGCCTCACTGGCCAATGGACCGACGGCCCTAGCACTTGCAATTCGAACGATGTCGCCAAGATGGCCACTTCTGCGGGTGGTGCCTCAGGCCACTTGGATGACCAGAACGTCCCGGCCAGCGGCGACAGCGCTACAGGCGTTACTAGTGCGTCATTCCAGGCCAACTCGGCAACGACACAGACCTGGCACGCGGTCGCCCAGCCTATACTTCCGTCGGAGCCAAACATGGCTTTACGTGCCAGTACCTCGCCCTCGCCCACCCCCAACATCGGGGTATCCCAGCAATCCGGGGCCGCTACAAGCAGGAGAGTCTTGGTAACCACTGCACCGCCCGCCCCAAGCATTTCTATTGTGGAAAAGCGCCCTGTTCCTAGTCCGGCACTAAATGCGCCGGTGAGCACCCCAGTGACCCCAGCTAATGCCGGCAACATGCCCGCCCCTATACAGGCTAGCAGGACGCTTGGAAGCCCCAATTATCCCTCCTCGCTGTCATCTTGCCAGCAGCGTCATCTGGTGGTGGACAATGATTACTGTCTGAAGCTGCAGCAGGCATTCAATGTGAGCCTAAATGAGCTGCGCCGCTTAAACCCGGGTTTGAACCAAAATTGCTCGAATCTATGGCTTGGATATCATTACTGTGTAAAGGGAAATTGAATTTTTTGTAGGTACATATAGCGGATAATCTCATAGCAGCTGGTCAATACACGTTTAATGATAAGATTCCATCTTTTACTTAAGCTGTCGACTTTGGGGTGAGACGACAGGTCTAGGGCCCGGGCGCTAGGTTTGTCCAGAAGAAGTAGATTGAAGAGACAATGTTTATCTCCCTTTACTTATCATACTTCCTTTTCCACGTCTAGGTAGGCTGTCGGTCTCACTAATTTGAAAATATATTCATCTCATTTCACAACAGAAGCATTGAAAAGATAGTCCTAAGGTTTCAGCCCTCGCCCTATACACTAGGCATAATGCACGGCTGCACGTCCAATGTTGTGAAAGTGTTCTGTATGGATTTTCATTAATCTTTCATCCAATAGATATGTAGAATGAACCCTATACCAACACAAGGAGTAAAGGGTTGGCGACCTCTTACGTAATAGGCTGATAGGACCGATTGGTAACCAGCCGTGGTAGTCGGCTCGCCGGGGAATCAAGACCCAGGGGATCCTCTTTCAGCTCAATATTGAGGGTGCCTAAAACCCCTCCTTCACCTTTGAAATCACATCTTCAAGATTAAGGACTAAGGTCGAGATACGTGATCTGCTTCAGGTTATCTCTCGACTGACTAGTTGCGCAATGTAAGTCTAACATGTCTGGATATCTTGGTATCCCATAAATTGGAAAAAGAAATATGATGATGGGTCATTGGAATGGGTCAACACATATTATTTAGCTATGATATAAAGGCCGTATTTAGATTGCTAGAACCCTCTTGTCGAACACCCGGATAGTGTCTAGCATGCGACACAAAACAAACCTAGATAAGTAGGATTAAAGAAAAAAAGTAAACAAACAATGCCTGCAACTAAGTGTAATCCGGAAAATAATAGACTATTATTGATATGGTATCTACTGGCGCACGCGAGGTAAACTCATACAAAGGTTACTAATTATAAGAGACCGGCGGCCTTCCCTACCTAGGTGTATATCTATGTGGTTCCTGCTATGTGTGGCCGTGATCTATGGGTCATTCCTCTTGTAAATGTGGGAATGACCTATTTTCCACCCGTTCCTTATATGTGGGTAGCGACCTTTCTCCGTTATTCAGTACTGAATGGGTTTGAATATTACCCATCAACGGTCTGAGCCTTGAGCAGAGTTCGTTTGTACTCTTGATATGAACAGACGACCTTCTCTATATCGTTTAGAACTCCCTCTGATATCGAGTTCCAACCCCTCATTGCCTGCTTGTCGACGGGCGAGTGCGGAGCTCTCTGTGTCTGCCAATGCTTACAAAATGTTACATAGGGGACCAAAGAGTGTAAAGCTGGCCTCCCGAGGTCCGGGCGCACAAAGTCCCTATAGCCCTTGTATTGCTCATATGAGTCGATAAGAGTTGCCCACTGAGAAAGTGTCTCTGTTTTGAGACGGCTCAAGGCGACCCCATTAAGGACAGATGTGAAAGAGAAGAAGTTCCGCCTGTTCCGAAATTCCTATACAGGGATTATTCTTTCTCGTGATCTTTATATCCCCGTAACATATTAAAGGCTTACCTGGGCAAGTTGATCGATAAGTTCAGGATTCACGCCGACATCCATATATTCTTGAACTTGGCGCGTGAGAGCGTCGCAGCGTAAATTTAAGTCTTTAAGATTCGTAATACTTATTATATCTTCTGCTGTAAGTGAATTGAAGAGACTTGCATCAATTATAGTTTTCGCTTCGGCGTAGACAGGTATCTTATGTGGCTTTATACCTAAAAGCTCGTTTTCTGATGTGTCGAACTCAATATTCCATGTCGAGTCCTCGGATAAGTATTGTTTGCGAAAACGAGAGTGAAGTATGATTAGCTGTTTCTGCTTATGACTTACGGGAGTGGGAGCATTAAGGAGTCTCTGGACTGGTTCAATTATGAACCGTGGATCAAGCAACAATTCTGAATATTCGGTTTTTGTCGCACACTGGATTGCATTCTCTACTGCTTTGGCTACGAACGGGTCCGCTCCATATTCGGCCAGGCTCTAGAACAAGTCAACGTTTTAGGCACACACAACAGGGAATCCGAAATCTTCATACCACGAGAAATTTTGGGATACTCCTTTGAACTTCCCTGTAGGTCTCTAGATACTCATATATACTGAAACTGAGATCATTATATAGGCGTGCGAGAGGAAAAACAAACGCAGTCTGCCCAAAGTCACCAAGGGGCAATGATGCCAATTTGGAATCGCTCTCTTTCCCGAGAGCGATGGCATCCACTGTAAGCGAAGTCCCGTCAAGGCGGGATGGGCTCCAGGCCCAAAGCCGCGAGTTTTCCTGCGTTGCCAGAGCACCTAGTTCTCCATAGTTAAGTTGTGGTATGTATTCTGACAAGAGGCAAACACATACCTCTGGGAGATCGAAGAAAAAGTATTTCTTTAAATTTCCCCATGGCTTTTCCCAATATATCAGATGGATCGCTCCTCCGGCGATTTCCGTGTACTTATACCACGACCAGGATCCCCAAATAGAAAACGTGGGTAAATATAGTCAGTTATTGAATGGAACGGGTAGGAGATTACGCATAGCAAATAGCCGGAGCATTCAAGACCCAGACCCTGGGTGTGCACGGCTTCTTCTCCCACCCTTATCTATTTCAGTAGTAATTTACATCTTGTGTTCCTGATTTATTTGTGCCTCGGTCAATGCAGCATTTTGGCATCTTCACCATTTTATCTATCGGGGATATATCCGGTGTGTATCTATAACGATTGGGTGCGTAATACTAACCAGTAAACGTAGGAAATATCGACGAAGTTTCAGTAAGGACGTGGTGTTTGATAGAAAAATGGGGCTGAGAGTTCAATAGCACGTCCACATGCACATGATGCCTTCGACCGTCTATGATAATGGATTCAGCTAGTGATCATTATATACAGTCACATAAGAGTCCCACTACCCTTTTCCCGGATTCTATACACCAGGACCCCGCCGCCCACTTGAAAGACCAATCTGCCAGTATATTCATTTTATCGACTTTGTTACCACTTACCGCCAGTCACATCAGGGAACAGTGAATATACCGAGTAGTCGTAAATGAGTGGCAAGGAGTTTAGAGAGGATAAGGTCCTTCCGAGAATGGTGTCAGACGGTTATGGGAAGGGAGCCAGCCATCGCATAGAGGAATGGAGGAGACTCCCTCGGAGCGCTTCCGATCAGATAGTGGATCGGCGGTGACTCATACTAAGAGGAGTTCATTTTATAGGAGCAATAAGGGTTAGCCCCCATTGCCAATGTGAACACAAAATCCCTTCGCTGGTGGTGCCAATGTCTAAGATACAATGAATCAAGTCGTTGCGCTTTACCTGGAAAAAAGGCCTTGCTTCCCTTTTGCCAACACCTCGTTATGTGTGCAGAATTCCTATGCTCGGCAGCCTTACCAGATCAGCTGGCTATTATGATGGGAAGACAGAGTCAAGTCTAACACTAACCGCGCGCAATCCCGTACACTATACCAACGAACGCAGCGACTCGATAGTGGGGTGGTAATAATTATTGAAAGCCCAAATACCTACGACTAAAACCTATGTGCAGGATAGAGTGGTGAGTTGATATGCGCAAGCAAACATCCTATGCTCGATTGGGGGAGAAGGAGACTTGATGGTGGTTCTTAAAAGATGGTGGTCAAACTGATACCTACTGTAGAGCTCCTACGGACCACCCTATGCTTAGGAAGACCCAGTTACTGGCTTTTTTTTTTTTTTTTTTTTTGTTTTTGTTTTCCGGTTTTATTTTTTCTTATCACCCCTTTACACTAGTCACCGACCATTTGTTGGATAGCATTTAGATCTTTTCTCTTACCCTCAAAGTCAGGGTATATTTGGGAAATGGTTTTCAGGATGTTAACATTGGCTTCCTTGCGCCGTGCGAATCCGAAAAAAAAAATCAACCGTATGGTGTCTGGTAACCTCCTGGTTCTCATAAATAGACGCCACCACGACCACTTAGTTGGAACCACCGGAGATCATCAGGGTTTCAAGCCTTCTCAGAAGATTAAGACGAACACGAGATATCACATCATGTACAGAAGCCTATTACCTATTTGCCAGTGAACCACCATTGATACTATGAAGAGACTTCTGTCGACAGAATAGATGCCAAGATCTTTCCTTGCTTTGTGAGGGATTTTCTAGAACTAAGTAGTCACCGGCAAGAAAATCCCTGATAAAACTGTATGGGGGCCAACTTTCAGGGACTTTACCAAAGGTCTAAGCGGGATGTAACAGTTCCGACAAAATAACCCAACCTTTAGATTACCTAAATTGGACAATTATATTCCTAATATCGAGATTATTCTAAAACTTACTCCCATGATATCAGGCGACGCAGCCCTGTCCCTTCATCTATGATGCCCTTGAGAAGCAGCTTCAGAATCTACCCTCACTGTAGAGTTTTGTTTTGAAAACATATTAGAAAACAGATTCAACGGTGTACATAAGGTTATTTTCTAATGGCTCATTCCAGAGTATGGTCAAATCAAATTTGACACCTTTTATTTTAGTACTATTCTTTTTGGTGATGACGCTTCGCTCTTCGCGGGTGTCTGTCTGTAATGATTAGCGGGTTACCAGATTTTCAATTATTGCCACAATACCTAGCTTGTCTTCGTAATTAGCTTTTTGATTAGGACAGAAGGCTTACATGGCATCGGATTTGGTTCGACAATCTTCGGGACCAAATTATCAACTCATTGATATACGAAGTGTGCCCAAGGCATGTTGTAGTCAAGCCTTCCATAGCGACGGTTGTTTCTTCGTTCCGAGTAGTTAGCTGGCTCATGGGATATGATAAATACTTCAAGAGGCTGGGCAAAATGATGGAATATGGAGATGGCATCCGATGAGTATGCGTTTATTACGCCAAACCCACATTCATCATATATCTAGCGACTAAACGGCAAACGGATACTAGAGAGTGCCGACTATCATAATATATGCTCGAGAACACATTTTAACCCTCTAAACGAAGAGAAAGGAAGAGAAATGAAAAGAAAAAAGAAAAAAAAGGACCCTTCCTAAGTTCCAGCATAGGCTATATAGTTACTTGTACAGTGATAGTGTCCCTCTGAATTGTGCTTTATTATAGAATCGGTGAGAGCTTCATCACTGAGTCAATCATACAAAAATTTGTATCATTACCCCTTTTACTTGAGCAGTATATGCACAATAGAATCTTAACTCTGGGGGATTACAAAAAGCATCCCAATACAAATAGAACAGGGCCACCGCAGATAATATTCATGGTAATATATGACTCTTGATTGTTGCCCTATTGAGATATATGTATAAGCGGAATATGGTTACTCAGAACTTGCTAACCTTTGTTGATCTATACCTCACGCAGGACCTATTCTTCGGCATGGGTATTATATATATCACGGACTATGTTGTGATGCGGTTCCACGCTAGCTCAAAAATAAAAAACTTTGAAGTACGAGGTTCATCCATTCATCCTTTTTTGAAGGGTGGCCAGCATTGCTACCAAGATTGAGAGAAAGGCACTCTAGAACAGCGAGCTATATGGATTGAGCTTCTTCTTTCATCCTACAATGGATCTTCCTTGACCCAGAAAGTACCGCCAATAATCATAAGGTATCCAGCGGTCGAAACCATTAACAACTCTTCTCGTGTGTCACGAACCCAAGGTCTCCTCTCTCCTTGAGTCGAACGGGAATATCTGTCAGTCTGACGAACCAGGAGTTGGTCACGTGACACTCGTGGTCGAGACGGGGGAGTTCCATCTGATGAATGATACAGTGTTAGTTGGTGAAGACAGAATATCTCAAGATTTGGCGCAGGAGGGGCAAGGGGGGAGGATGAACGGACATCAAATGTGATGAATAGCATAGCTATAAGCTTGTAACTCTCCAACCGGGCAAGATCCCGCCCAAGACACGTCCGCGAGCCAGCCCCAAACGTAAAGTCCACGGAGTTCATCTTCGTAAAGCGTACCTTGTAGTCTTCATCGGATTCGCCCGGAGTTGGAAGCCAGCGTTCAGGAATAAAAGAGTCAGTGCTTGGCCCAAAGATATCCTCGTTTCGATTGATGACCCATGGATTCATACCCACAATAGTCCCTTCGGGTACGAATCGCCCATCAGGAAGAGTGAAACCACCTACCGGGACGACCCGCTCAATCATGAGACCAATGGGTGGATAGATCCGCATTGACTCGCGCATCACGGCGTCAAGGTACGGAAGGCATTTTAGATCCCTCCACTGGGCGGGTAGCTGAATTCCACCACAGCGTAGTTCGTACCGCAGTTTTTGGTGGGATTGTGGGTGCTTAAGGATATTGTACAAGGCGGAGCACATAGCGGAACCTGTTGTGTCGCTCCCGGCTAACACATTCGAGAGGAGGTATGTAACAACCATATTCGTATCGATAATATCCGGGCGCTTGTGCATCTCGTCGAGGAACTTGTCCAGAAAGTCTGGAGGAATATTCGGGGCGGGACCTCTCTGACGGCGCTTTTCTAGTTCTTCGTAACTGAAGGCCGTTGCCCAGGCAAACCCGGGAGGCCCGAGGCGAAGCAATGGGTTTTTGTCAAAAAGCATGTCCATCCATGGCATTTGCGAGGTCTTTTTAGCGCTTAGAAAATAGCCCTCTTTGTGGAGATGGCGTCAATCTCACACTTACCCGAGCGAAATAGTCCAAACTCTTTTCGGATGTTTCCAGAATACGTTGATGGTCCCACCCGGCCTCCAAAATACCCAGGGTGCGAGAAATTGTAACCTGGCTCATGGTATCCCATGCGACTATCAAAGTTAGCAGGTCCCTAGATGCCTCCCTGAACACGGACATACAAAACATGAGATACTTTGACATATCGCAGACGTTGTTTGGAGTAACGAAGCACTCGCGGAGTACTTTGATCAGCAGCTCAATGGTCAGGTCAATAGCAGGTTCTGCCTCCTGGACTTTGCGCATGGAGTAAATTGGCTTTACTGGCCGGATGAATATGGAATGCCAGTTCTCATCCTGGTGCGAGAAAAGGTTCTTGTAGCGTACCCCCGCTACCACGACGTCATTCACATTATACATATCACTCTGTTGTTTTTGTTCAAAAGGTGAGTGTTACTTCCCTCATTAGAGATCTTGCCCAGGATAGAGAGAGCGTACCTTTAACCATGGATTTCTGGTGGTGAAGACTTGCTTGATCAATTTTGGATCCGACAGGCTCAGGATATTTGGACCCATGCGAACGACCGAGCCATGCTTCCGATGTAGTTGAATGTATGTAACATCACATCGACCTTTGAGTACGTCCTGAAAACGCCAGATATCCGTAAACCTGGCTGCAATGGGGCCGGGGAAAGGTTTGAGGGGAGAGCGAAGGTAGCTCCATAGAAAACGGGTAACGACTAGAGTACCCAGGAAGCACCAGAGGCTATTGAGGTATGTGTGAGTCAGAGCCATGGTTTCCGGTGAATTTTTCTTGTGTTGTATTGAATGCTATAGGGGGTTATAACTGAACTGGAGATTGCACGTTCGGTTGCCATCAATTTATAGCATCAGCAAAGGGAGGGCGGGGAGAGCTCCTGTTAAGCGAGGGGGTCAGTGAGCTTGCGTGAAGAGGGGCACTCTCTCGATCTGCCACCTTTCGTGACGTCGAGCAAACCTCGGGAGGTAGGACATAGGCACTTCTATCAATACTAAAGGGCTGACTATTATGTACGGCCTGAACGCTTCAAACAACCTATTATTAGCTAGCCGTATGGCAGTGCCGACGTGCCTCTTGGAGGGTCTTGGGTGTGACTGATGTATAGATAATCTGTACCTCACTGACCTTTATTCCGATGTCAATACAGCTTCCGGTAAATAAAATACTTATAGCACGCCCTTGGGCACTATCTCCATGTGCTTCGTAAATTAGGCCTCCGATCAAATCAGGTATGAAATACTAAGTAGTAAGAATAGACTCTTGAATTAAGTATTGTAAATTATCTTTTACTACCAAATGAATTACGATCAAGATACCATTGGGTGCTTATAACGAAGGAAAACGTACCCATCCAACATGCATTTTATATGCCCTGTCAAAATGCGCTGCGTCGTTCCCCCATCGATTTAACAAATACCGTTAGATCCAGATATGGTCCAGTGTACAAAATGTTCCCCGGGCCATTTGCTGGGGTGTAGACCACTTCCCACTCCCACACACCTGCATGAAGTCACGACTGACACAATGTTTCATGCTTTCCCTTGAACATGGGCCCTTCAACTCTCGCAGCCGCTGGGGGCTTGACGCCACCCCCTCGGTTGGTGTCGAAGTGACCCTGTAGTTTTCGGAAGCCGTTGATCTACCCGATGGGGCTTTTAGTGCTCCTGCTGGACGGTGAGAAATAGCGTGTACCGGTGGAAGCAAGGAGGTATTGCTTCCCGCCTCCCCCCGCTCTTAGGAAGTGAAGGCGTTGCTGGACTAGACGTGCTCGCAAGCCTATTTTCTCCACCTCCAAACCTGGGATGGCCAGTGCAGGCCGGAGAGAACCTTGGTGCCAGATGAGTTTTCTCTCCGTTGTAGGAGATACGGTCTCCGAGATGAGGGAAGCGGACATCAATCCCCTCACGAGTCATACATCCATTGATATTAGCAACGAACATTGGTGGAAAGGTTTTGGGATATTTGGGCGGATCTCCTATCACGGTGATCGGAGCACAATTCATGTACATCTCTCGGTTTCCCAGTCGATTGAACCAGGTCCAGGCTAATGTATATGTCCCAGGAGACACACCAAATGGAATGGTGAAATTCAAAGTCAGGGGATCCGATCGTCTAGGGGGCAGATTGCCCTGGACATTAACCGGGCAGCCACCCACGATGCTAGAAATTACCATCCAATCAGACTTCCGCGAGGGCGTCAGGTCAGTAGTTAAACTGATCTGACAGGACCCACCTCCGTGCGTGGCCGTCCCAGTTAGTCTTAATACTTGGGGCTCCCCAATCGCTATCACATTTGGCTGTTCTGGACTTTGAAAGGCCCCATGGCGCAGTTTACAGGGGAAGTCCCTTCCACTGGCATGAAGAGGGGAATTGTCCAGCGTATCCACGCCAAATGGGACGGGAGAAATAATTTTCAAATGGGAGTATACCGTCTGCGCGGCCAGCATTATTAGCGCAACAGATCTTGGCTGGGTGAGCTTCATGCCAAATATCCTCACCCAATGGATCTCACAACTAGGGCAAAGCTGCCGGGGTCAAAAGAGTAAAAGGGATGTTCTATGGCAATGGATATTTATTTTCAAGATCTCTGTAGAATCATGGGGATACTAAATATGCGGTGCTATAAATGGAACCAGCTGAGTGGGTTCTCTTTAGCGTGATTAAAACAAGTAATCAAAACGACTACTGGGAGGATTGTAGTATTAATCCCCGCACAGCAAACCGGTACATGGTGCAATGATAAAATAACACGAATTACTCTCGCTTATATATTTGTTGCTGCCTTTGATTAGACACTTACACATCGTGAGGCAATGGTATATGCCTTGAACATAATATATGTCTACTATAATGCTCGGATCTAGCGTGGTTTGAGCGTTGAATAATTTCTCTGGTGTAAACCAAAAGCAACTCCCCGCCTTGTAGAAACAGACACACCCCACCTAATGAGGCCTGTGACAGGCCCTTGGAGAGATATACTGTTCATTTCTCCGTTTAACATCCACATCACGCACCCTATCTGGACCTATATTTTTATACCCCTCGAGAATGGATTATTTCGTCCTATACATATCCTATACATAGAGATAGGTGGAGGGGGAAAAGGAAAGGCCAAGGCGGCAAAACCTAGTACACCCCAGGACGTGAGACAATTTAATAATGAAAGGTAATAATACTATCGAGGTATCGAATTGAACAGTCACTAGCCAAAGGATCCCTGGCAGAAGGACCGTCTTGATACTAGTTGGTGATTTGACTTTACAGTTGTCTTTACGGAGGGATATCCTAAAAGTCGGTCGCGAATTGGACCAGCAGCTCCTTTGTGAGGATGACCTGCCCTTCCATGCCTCCTGCCGCTTGGCAACCAGCGCGATTACCAAAGGCAAGGCAAATCTCATGAGTGGAAGTCCTGGAATACGTGTACTGGTCTGGACGATGACCTGTAACCGTGGGGACGGTCGCTACCGGTGGACGTGAAATCCCCATGAATAGATAGGACTAAGAATGCAGAGCGCTGCATGTTACGGGTTCCGATGGTGAATGCTCAATCACCAAGCTTCCAAACGTGAACTGCAATTAGGCCATCGCTGGTGTTCTACATAATTGAGATCGCTAGGGCAGTGCGACGGTGGTGAATGGTATCTGCAACCAGCGTCGAGCGTCGAGGGCCAGCTGTGACGCAGACTCGGATGTTCCAACCTCGACGACACAGGTAAGGTTAGAATGGGCCGTCCGGGGCGCTGAGCAGATATTGGGCTCATTGGCCCAGTATCCAAGACTGTTGATTGGCGGTGGGCGGGCGACAAGCTCGCGGCTGATCTACATGGCGAACAGCTGTTCATCTCCTATCATGCGAAAGGAGCCGGCAAAATCCTCGTGGTTCCAGCCCGACATCAAGTTTACAAGCGGCACTTGAGTCGAATAGTGGTAGCCGAGTCTGATAGATTTAGACGGGCGGTTCTGGTCCGAGGAGAGGCTGTCCAAATCTGAGCCGGTCACGCCAGAAAATTCGAGATATTGCTGTGTGGTCTCGTATCTTCGGAGAAAGTCAGAATGGTCGTGGATAGCAGTGAAGCAATGCTCATACACACCGTACTTCAAGTAGATGGTACCGCTAGGACGTAGAAGATCAGGCATACTTAAAGGTAGAGCGTTCGATGCAGAGGGAAAGAGATGGAAATAGTCGGGTTTGGGAAGGCGGCCCGTTGGATGGGCAGGTGCATCCGATATGATCATGGCGGCGAGTTTCTGAAGGGACTTGTGGTGGTGGTGGAAGTACGAGTTGGGCCGTGACAGCGGTCCATCAGACAGATTGTGGTTCCAGATAAAGTCCTTCTATAACGAGATTAATGCACAGATTGGGACTTCCTACTTGAAAGATAAGATCCTTAACGAAACTCCCCAAGGGAAGCCCTGAAGGCCCTAAGGCAACCTTAGAACAAATTGCTAACCCTCCGAGGTGATTGAAGGACTTGAGTGTTGAGGTAATGGCCCACGTGACCTCACGAACCCTATTCGACCTACAGATGGAGATGGTGTCGGTTGGTTACAGGGGACAGTAGCAATATGCAGGGGAAATTGAAGAGAGAGAGAGAGAGAGAGAGAGTTGTATTATACCCGATACAGCAGCTCCCTTCCGGGGCTCTTTCCGGGTCGTCGAAGGGGAATTTGAAATCCACGGCAGTCTCTCCAAATTCATATCTTTACTAGTCCACAAATCAAGCCATGGCGGCTTCTTGTCGTAGCATATACCGTCTATTATTCTCTCGACAGCAGCAAAGACCAGCGCAAGATCTCTCACGCTTCAGCCCACAAACCATCTGCCTTTCTGCGGCAAGACTTTATCTTAGCCCCCAGGCCATGGGGTGTTGTCACTGTGCGGTGCGCCTAGGCCCAATGAGTCTTTCTCTGCTTCTTTCCAAAAATAACCACGCCTTGTTTTGTGATTTATACTGCCTTGCCGGCACCGTCTATGAAGAATTCGAGAAGGAACAGAAGCAGGAAACAATGGAGTCAGCATCTAAACTTATTCACTGCGCAACAACCGCTCTGCCACAACTATCACCATGCCGCTTCAAAGAATACCACCTTCATTCCCCAGACGCGGACGTTTTCCCTAGCCATCTTTGTAAAAAACTGCAGAGGGGGCTCAGAAAACGTCATGATCACGTTCAACAACTACTGGAGAGCGACCATGAGCTCTATACAACTTTCACGCAGTTTGTCGGTTTGCTTTACGACCAGACAGATCTCGTCTCCAGTCCTACGAGCGAAGGGGTTCTCAAAACGCATTTTTGGAGAGTCAGCCCATCTCAACCCCAGTATCTCTCAACCAACTTTCGAGAGATTAGGGAAAGCATTCCGCACTTCCTCAAGCTCTTTAGCCTAGATTCAATCGACAATACGAGTGGCAGCGGGTGGTAAGGTGTGTACAGATGCACGACCTATGAAACAAGAAAAGGCATTTCTTATTGCAAGGACCCTTACTCTCTATTACTGAAGAAATGGTCTATTCGCCTAATTTTCCAGCGCTCTTTGAACCTAATCTAGCCTTGTGTCTTCCATATGGGTAGGGCTGGGAACACCGAGCTTTATTTTATTCAGTTATTTTTTTTTCTTTATTTTTTTCGATTTTATATTTTTTTGCGGCAAAAGAAAAACTTTGTTGATTCCCAAAAAGGTTCACCGGCGTAGTCACTTTGAGCCCCTTTGCACCCGCTAGAAACAGTATTCGTCAAACCAGGGCCATGAAAGACCCTCCACCGCTGTACCGAAAATCCATAATTTAGACAGAGGGTAGAAAGCATGGGTAATTCTCGAGGTGTTTATCTTCTTATTATTATCAGGGAATCCTCATTTCGATACACCTAGGCGCTTAACTGGATCTTTGAGCTTTGCCCGAAATATCCTACTTTCTATCGCACGTATAATACAAAAGCCTCCTATCAGCAAGTTGAGACCCGTCGTATTGAAGGGAGCGTGTTCGAGTATACGAAATAGGAATCACGGCTGTGGCATGATCAGATATTTCAACAAACGGACCCTTCCCAGTGGTGCACCGTCGCTCCGGGTTTTTGTAATTACCATTGATTTTTAAATTACCAGCAGAGGGCGCGAGTCTTAGTTTACTGCGCGGCCAAGGATAGTCATAGTGGGGGGCTTTGGTATTGGCGGGCGGTGAGAGTGTTCAACCAACCAGCAGCAATTGTTTTACGAAACCCAGGTCGAGATCCAGTTCTGGCGATAGGAATGTACATATTTCAACCTGTATATCTAGGATCTTTTATGGGAAAGGCCTCATCTTTGGCTTAATTCCCAAGATCCCCCTACGTTGAACTGATATTCAATGTTTGGAGCCCAGCGATGAATATATGACCAAAGGTCAAATAGAATAGCTGATTGTACTTGGCAGCTCGGAATGATAACGAAAATAGCAATATCTCTCTTTTTTGTACAGGCCGAAATTAGGCCGTGTCCATACACGGACCCACTTTATATATATATGCATTGAGAAGAATGCAATAATCAAAAATATCACCCTACCCAGGAAATGGTTAATAGCAAAACAAGGTTTCGTTCTGGGTAGGTATTGAAAGCGTGCCGCCTATAGCCATTTTGTGTTCTCGCGACTAAAAATCACAGAGAGGTGATCCGAGGTCTATAGCGTTAAATAAATCAACATGGTCCCACCGCGAGTTAATCTCCGACGGCGGCATTGTCCGCCTACCTT
Organism: Penicillium alfredii; assembly: GCF_028826965.1. Lineage (NCBI taxonomy): Eukaryota > Fungi > Ascomycota > Eurotiomycetes > Eurotiales > Aspergillaceae > Penicillium > Penicillium alfredii. The sequence continues at coordinate 170,407 of NW_026622700.1, read as the reverse complement.
GGAAAGTCTACCGAATGAAATCCTTGAACTCGTACATCTAGAAGCGATGGAGGTCAATTTAGCTCGAGCGTCTCATACGATTGCCGAAGCAGTATCGCGAGAGGCGGTATATAGGGTCTTCCTGATACAGGCTTATTGGAATGATCCGCAGGGTTGTACGTACGGATGCTTCCAGTGCTGGGACACAATAAACGAAGTGCACCTTGAAGAGAGACGTAATTACATGCATTACAGGCCCTTTCGGGATATATTTCAATTAGTTCCTTATCGGCCCCTCACAGTCTCGCAGCAGGAAAGGCTCCAGAGCTCTGTTTCGTCGTGTCGCTGGTTCACGAGGCGCAGATTTGAGGATCTCCTACCCTATGCCTGCAGCCTCACAATTGAGGCGCTTCCATGGCCTGGCAAAGATACTGAACCGAATCCGGATGGATTGGCAGAGGGTCGAAGGAGGCCGGTTCCGTTAGACAGATTCACAGTTCTGCACGGCAGGGAAATGAATATTCATATTCGAACAATTCGTATTTTCGTGTTCCCAAATCATCTCTTGCGTGGCCCCTGGGCCCATGGTCGGCTTTACCTTTTGCTTCTACTATGCCAGGGTCTAGGGCAACGGTTCACATGGTACGACGGTAGTTCTTGGCTAGCAAAGCAACGACTGGTCATTCCAACGGTATCTCACGTAGCGTGTCTCGAGGGGATACAAAGGGCCAGAAGGGAAGGAAATCTAGACGCCTATCATTGTGTATCACGACTAATGCAGCTCTTTGGTTCGGACGGTGACTCCTCACAGGTTTCCACTTTACAGAGTCTACATCTCCCAGGTCGGCGAAATCGGCTTCTACGTCTGAACTCGGCCCATGGAAAATCATATACTGCGGAACTCCATGCGCGTCATAGAATACTAAGAGCATGGTCCAGAATGCAGAGGTCATCGTAACGCGATATCGTCCGACCACTCATCTTGGCAATTTGCATTATGGGAGGATAGAAACAGGACGTGATCAGTTAAGGAAGAAGCGCCTGTAGCGATAGTATATGGTATATAGCAATCGCGCACAAAAGAGACATGGAATTCGGGAAAGTAGTGAATAAAAGTCCTCGAATAGAGAAAGAGAATAGGGATCTACAAAATAGCAGGAGGGAAAACCAAGAACCCAGGGCTCACTAGTAGTAGATTACTAGTAGTATATTGAACTTGTAGAGACCCAATGGAACGAGCCTTGATGAATACCCAGTCATGATTGCTTCAGGCGCTAGTCTAGAATAGCATGCATGGCCTAGGTCAGCAGACGTCTATGATTCTGGTACTTTATTTTGTAGAAAATTTCAAACAATTTGGTAATCTCGGGGGGCATAGTTAGCATCAGGACGTAAGAAATGCCTCCCTGGAAAACACGGCCAGAGAAGGCTATGAGTCTCAACAAAGTTTGTCCAACACGGAGCTAGGTGCGGGGCGTGCTGCATAAGTCTATTACAGGCCCAAGGTGTCCCTCGCTCTTCCACCAAGACATCCCGCCTATTTCTGAGCTGCTAATATTGGGCCTGATAACAACACCGCAAATCATCAATCATGCCTTCGGATAAAGATCCTGTCATAATGAAGAGGACCCCTCGCAACTTCCCAAATGCCAGGAAAGCCCATGAGACAAGTGTCAATGACCTGCTCAATAATGTTCAAAACCCGGTCAATGGTTACTGCACCCTCAAGGGCCACTTTGAGGAGGAGATGGAGGCGCAGGAGAGATATAAGTGACAGGTGAAATGTCAGGTAAAAAAGAGGAAGTACCATCCGAAGATGGACGTTCATCCGATTCCAGTGCTTCAAGACCTTTGCCCTTGTTCTCCTTGATAGAGATGACTATCGGGTATGTCTTGGCTACCTCCCACGTACCACCACCCATCAAGTGATAGTTCAGTGGTATTGAGAATGGCAGTAGCGGTTGTTCGCATATAGCTCATGTCTTGGCCGATACCATTGAAAGGCTCCTGTACGAGAAACATGAGCAATTGGCGCCGGCGTATGCAATCGTTGTTCAGGTCTACGCCAGCCACCACAAATTATATATGGCGCCTGCACGGCCAGAGGTTCTAGAAATTGACCTCCAGACCCTATCACGCTTTTCGACCCCGTTTACTTGCTGCAAGCCTCTGTTTGACTTTGTGGACTCCTCTGCCGAGGTAGCCTGCACCAGACCCAAGGGTCGTGGTATGATGGAACGACTAATTTCATTATCCGGTCTTGGGCTGACCAAAGGTGACCGAGAAACATTTCGGCTGTTCGTGGAATCAAGCCAATGCCGCCACACCTACTTCGGGGCACATGATCATCCCGAATACGGTTCCTTTTTAATCTCTTATCGGGACCGCGGCGATCGAATTACCCCACTTACGAGAATTTACCCGCGGGAACAGTTTGGGTGCTTGAAACTTTCTAGAACCAAAATCTCCTCTATCTTCCAGTCCGACCAACGCCGCGTACCATACCGTGATATGCCTGCGATGCGCCAGTGCACGTGTAGATACTCCTTAGAGGTATTGTTCCCTTCTCGCTGCAGATCTACACCTCACATGAAAACTGGACTAAAAATAAATAAGGACTCGTGCAGCTGCAGCAGCTTTCGCGACTATAAACATGACCGAGGCCAAAGCAAACTTGTCGAAAGGGAGCCGTAGCGGTCTTTGTTGATTTACTGCTAGCCATTTTCCCTGAGCGAGCGGGAAAGCGTCCAGTATCTCGGCCCCAAGATATTACCCAGAATAAAGAGAAATGGTCAGGGAAATTTAGTAATAACACGGATCCTTGTACCGAGGCAGCAGGATCACTACGTAGCTAAGGGATAACGGCGCACCATAGCACACTGCCGAAAGTCGCGCATCTTCCTTTGTTCTTCCTAGAGCTTCCGACTACTAATAATAAGCAAAGATAAAAGAATATACATATAGTGTGGGAATCTTAACAAAAAGCTGTACAAGTCTCGCTCACTCGAAGATTTCCTATTTTAAAAGCAATACTTGGTACACATATAGCGTAGAAAGTAATATACATATATTCCACTAGCGCACTAAATCTCCTTGAGGAATTTCTTTCTTCATGTATTCTCCTATACGAGTGTAGAGATCAAGCGTTGTTCATAGTTACTCCGTCAGTGCTTAGAAAGTTTTATCGCAAGCGGGATGTTTCTAAGTTTACATATACCGAACTTTCATTTATAAATGAAAGAAATGGTTATCATTGAGATACCACTATATGATATCAGTAAGCTTAAAAAAGATAACGTCCATTTTTGTTGAAATATTCGAGTTGGGATTTCGAATTGGTATGTCGACAGATATTTGGATCCCGTTGTAGTCCGGGGGGTTGGCGACTCTGGTTCACGAATCACGAATTCCATTGTATATACCTAATGCGTTAGGCATATTTTGTACTCTCTAATGTATACACGACGGGGCTTCCAGCACCCCGATATATAGAGGTTTATACCGAGGAATTGGTATTAGCAGAAGGTTCATGCTGGCAAAAAATTGTAAATCATAGCTAGATGCAAAACTTTAGGCACTAATTCTTGAAAGGAGTAATCACAAGTGCCTCTCCTCAGCACCTGGTCGGTATTCCCACTTTCTTTGTCGCCGCTGATCCTGGCGGGGCAGCATAGTCTTTTGAAAATCAGAAAGCCAGGCGTATCCCACTATATCATTCACCTGGCTCGAGTATGTATCCCAAGATCTTCGAACGCTTCCGATTGATTCCACTGATATCATGTCATCCAATCCTCTGATTTTCGCAATAATGGAGTAGTCCTCCACAGCGTGATGGATGACGTCTAATGTGAGACTCGAATTTACCTTGCTGCACTCCATAGAGACCATGTAAAGCCGCTTTTCCCCCTCCTCGTCGCGTGACTTGACCCCGTGACCGACGGCGGAAAGAATTAGGGTGTCAGGTTGAATGAGATGTTGCTGCTAGACGGGATCAGTTGATGAACTGGAGATGGGAAGTGTCCAGTTCGGATCCTTACATATGTCTTTCGTCGTTGACTAGTTTCCCTGTCACCCACTGGAAATGATATCTGGCTGAGCTTACGTTTTTGACCTCTGGTCAACATCGTGCGGTGCAGTGATCAAGTAGAAACAGCCGTTGTGTATTGAGGCCAAACCACGCGTGGATAATCGAAGATGTCAGGAAATGGAAGAAAGAGGGTGCTCGTGAAGAAGATAGGAACACCCGTGGTCATTGAGGGATGAAACGATATCCCCAGAGTTCTAGCCGCCCTAGTTTAGCGTACCTCAAATAACCTCTCATCGATAGGAATTATTTTGCTGGGTAACTATCTATCATCGGTATACGGCTAGTAATATGAGATCGCTTGCCACCTGTTAACCCTGTTAGTCCTCGTAAATACAATGTCACATTACGCCTATAAGTCAGTGACAGACACCACTTCCATGGATGCTCGACGGACTGCGCATTCAGCTTTGATTCATACTGGGATGACCCGTAAACTGAGGAATACCATATTACAAGGCGGGCTAGGCGAAGATTGGCTAGCACCACAGCAGTTTCTTCCGCGGGATGTTCCTCCGTTATTTCTTGTCCTTCCTATACTGCCACCATAGCTTGAAGATGGGAGGACCGTTAGGAATCAGTAAATAACACGCTGCATATGTATAACCTTCCTTCTGACCGCCTATCAACATGTTCAGTGAGATCTGCTGGTGGGTAATCTATGCAACTGATAACAAGACCATTGCTCTCCGTACTTTTGGCACCAAATTGCTGCCCTTAATACCCGTGTGGCCGACAGGCAAAATAAGAGATCCCTTCCGAATGAAGGGGAAGGGGCCCAACGGTTACGCCATTCAATGTTGAAATCATGAAAGGGTCTTACATACCCACTAGGATGGATGTAGGGGTGGGGTTTGTGTCTAGAAACAGCGGTTTGTGCTACAGCGATTGGGTTTTAGCCATTAGATCATGTAACCTACAACTTACTCCCCGGCTAAAAATGTAAATGATACTGGATCAGATAGAGAGGGCCACAGAGAAACGAAAGTGAAAAAGCAAAAACTGCATACAGCACGAGAAGTTTAATCACGTGCCCCCAAAGTTCGAACTTAAAAAATCGCATTGCCTATGCTATAGCCCTCTGATGGTTTTCACTGTTCTTTTTTTTTTCCTGGGGCTTGACAGGATTTACTTCTATATATAAACGATGTCCTACCTCAAGTGGGATGACAGCGTCATATCGGCCGTCTTCCCAGTGATCTCTGATGAAGATGAATTACTTGGGCACGGACAACGGGGGGTTGTTTTCCTCCAAGATGGGTTAGCAGTGAAGAAGCCCGCCCCGCATCCATGGTTCGGTCCGAGCGTCAATAAGGAGAGCATTATACAAGAGCAAAAAGTTTACTGCCGCCTACAACCATCCCTAAGCACACAGTCTGAGGGCATTGTTGGTTGTGTTGGCTTTTCAGAAGATGCTACGTATCTTGAATATATGGTCAAAGGGGATCTTCGCACATATCTCGACCAGACTGAGCCTTCCCGCGAGCTCCAATTTCTCTGGGCTTGCCAGATGGCTCGCAGTCTTGTGTACATCCACGAAAGACGTGTACTTCTTCCAAACATCGACACTCGGAATCTACTTCTCGACTCAAGACTACGCCTCAAATTCAGTGGCTTCTGCCAAGCATCTATTCTCCCCCTAGATGCCTATATACCCGCTGAGGGCTTTCAGGAAAATACGGTGAAGAAAAATATCGGCCAGCTCGGAGCTGTCATCTATGAAATTACCACTCGCAAGGAAACTGAAATCGGGTGGGATCTCAGGTGTATCTTCCCCGATCTCTGGCCCAGGAGACGATTTTTGCCGAGCACCAAGGACATCTGGCTAGGCTCAATTATCGATGGCTGTTGGGCCGACGAAGGGTTTCAGAATGCGAAAAGTGTCCTGAATGCCTTGGAGGGTGTGGAGGATAGTCGTTGATGTTTCTCTCACGACCTTAGGGCGGCGTATTCCTGTAGACGCAACGATCTTTGTGATATCAAGATCTTTTTTCAGTGGGCCGAACGCAAATAATAACCTATGCGAAGCTCCTGGAGATATATATGCCCTTGGTCCTATTCTTCCCTGTTATCTATCCTTCCCTCATGGTGTATGGTGTCATCGGGCGAAGGGGTAAAATCTAATTTTACCAGATTGGTCAAGTGTAGGACAGTGAGTGGAGATAAAAGGCGAACCAAAACAACGGGGGAAAAGACCAAAATGAAAATGAAAATAGAGAAAAAAGAAAAAAGAAAAAAGAAAAAAGAAAAAAAAAAAAAAGATTTAAACATTTGATGGCGACGTAATGGGGGAAAAACCCATGAAATATATCGGTGTATTTAATATCCCGAGTCATTCCATTGCTGATGCGCCCCGCCCCCTATTGTTATTATTATTATTATTATTATTATTATTGCTCCCTTCTTTGAACAAATTGCCATTTTAGAATAGGATTACCAGCGCCCCACTGGACCAACCGCGTAGCATGAGGCCCTGTAATACGGGCCCTGTAAATACGGAAACTAAAGCGGTCAGAATAATAGCCATACAGTATGCCTCACGCTTTTTTGGCGGCGAGAGAGGTAAAAAGCTCGGGCTACCTGCCGCTAACATTAGACCGATTTCGTTTACCTTCGAGGGAGACCGCACTTTCTTGTACCACTTTACCACGCTAGTAGTATTTCAACTTTGTTTCATGAAGTCGACTTGTGGTACAGTCATACACCCAGGAATAATTTTACGATATAGACCACACGACGTAATGTCCTGGGGAAGCATAAAATCGCGCTTCTACTCCCGAGATGATTAGTGTTCGCTTCTCGCTGAAGTATTCGACTTGCATGCTCGCGTGCTCTTTGCTCGCCCCTGGTCCTGATACTCGATATCCCGCCCCCGTCCCCTGCTTCGAAGGTTATATTTGTGTTGTAGCGTGTGTCGGTGATTCGCCTGCGCTGAGTTGGCCTGGGGCTTGGGCCTAATATAGCGGACTGGTGTGGAAATTTTCCGAGATCTCTGCTGGATATACACTGATTTGATTCTCCAAATTAATACACAACACAATAGTATAATGATTTCGGCCACAAGGCACATGCACGTGTATTCATTCATCTTGATTCAGGATTGACCAAGTAACTCCGGCCAGGAACGCCAGCAGATCCATTTATAAAGATACTGGGAAGGAATGGGAGAGAGAAAGGTCGATGGCTGAAATTAGAACATCTCAGTCATCGTATGTAGGTAGCCACGCTATCTTACTGGCGATTCGGAAAGGGATCTGGGGCGCTATTTTCGTCCGGCTAATTTTTTTCGGTGCCTTCTTGAATCCAAGTAGAGGAATTGCTTTTGCGTCGAAGATTCAAGTTCTTCAATAGTTTGTGATATCGAAACTCGAACTTTTATTCGAGCATGGCGGATCTGGGTGGGGTATACCAATTTCGCTAGGGGTACTGTATACTCGGTCCTCCTAGTGTTCGCCTTGGCTGTAAATATAGACACGGCATACAAGACGTGCCTCCCAGGGCTGGGACATCATACCGGTCCTTACTAATTTAGTGATTAGTGAGGGCCGGGTGCTAACGTAATCCACAAGCGAGCTGATCAGCTGATCACCCCAAAATACATAGTAAATATGATTGTCTACTTCAACAACAAAACATTGGTTCTTTTTGATATTATAATAAAGACATACTAAGGCCTTAATAGTATCATATTTAAGTCCTAGATAATTTGAACGATTTTCTATCAAGGTTACAAAAAATACACTGTAATTTTAACAATATCTAAAGATCTATATATATCTCTACAACCGCTATATTAATAGGGCTTAGACTTATATAGTATAATAGGATGATTGTATATAATAGCGTTATATAGCTAAATGGAATTCTTCAATAATGAACGTTGAGATTTGAGGTTGTATTTCATCGCATTTACTACGTGTTTTGGGGTGATCAGCTCGCTTGTGGATTACGTTATCTTCCGGGCTGGACTTTGCGGACCATGCCTGACGAGCTGGAGTATTTTTATTGGTTTTGCCTCTATTCCGATTCTGCCCCCCTGTAACCCACCCTGCGATCTCTCTCTCTCTCTCCCCCCCCCCCTTCTCTGGCTTCTCTCTCGGCCCTCGTCTCTCTATTAACCTCTCTATTGACGGTATATAATGTAACAACATACCCGCTAGTTACTGACAAGGAGGTGTTTATTATTGCCTCTGGTTTGTAGCGTTCTCTTTTCATACCCGCTCTATTTTTCATTTTTCATTTTTTTTTCATTTTTTTTTATATTTTTCAGAAAAAAGAAAAGAAAAGAAAGAAATAGGAAGGTGTATCCTCCTTTCCTATACTCCACTTTAAAATAATCACATGACCAGTCACTCCTGCGAGTCCGTTATCTAGAGACATGTCGCCGGCCGATCCTAGGGAAATGGTCTGCAGATCTGCAATCGTAATTTCAAGTCTCACATGAATGTCACGCTGGACCATTTCTTAGCGCAGCCCGGCTGTATGCCCATCACAATTGCACCACCATCCATTATGTCTGTTCTAGATTTCTATGTATATCATTTCCTATCATATAAAACGATTCTCAATACTTAGGTAGGTAAAATCGCGTAGAGAGGAAAGGATTGGGGGTGTATTCACGTAGTAATCAAAGACTAGTGACCAGGGCATCAATCCTACTCAAGCACAGTGAATGAACCAACCCTAGGCGGGGCTGGGAGGCTAAGTATCAACATGTTGGAGAGACCGCTCCACGAGGTAGTTGAGAGCATAGAAGGTGTTAGTTGACGACGGAGTCAACTTCGGCCATGCCATTTATCGTTTAGAGATTATAGGCCTCTGAAGCGGGAAGTTTTGTTGTAAGGATGGTCCCTAGCATCCAGGACGAATTCATAATATATATATCCAAGTTAAGCGGTATATCCTGCATCTACTAAACAATGCCTGTCCGTCTTGTGAACACCTCACACTAGGGGAAACAAGGAAAATTCAAGGTCGAGCCAATTCCACTGGACTTTGGCAGAAACCTCCAGAATACTATGGTCGCAGGATATATTGTACCACGCGATCCTCCTACGTTCCACTGAGTTGGGTACATAATATATCGGTGTAGAAGGTTCCAATATATACCCCTTCTCTTCTCATTTTCAAAATATCGCAGAATACCACCCATATCGCGTGCCTCCCATTTGCGGAAAAAGACGAAATACTCCCGGCCATCAAGATGGAAATAGTGTAAGAAGCCTTAAGTATCATTTCCCGCCGGGCTTTGTCTAATGACAACACCAAATGCCGCTAAAATCTTTTTTACAATGGTCTGAGACATCAGACCTCTGAACTCCTCGTCACTCAGGGAACAGTTCACCTATCACTATTAGCGACGCCATTAAGCCGTAGTGAGAAGGCAAGCTCACGTATAAATCAGTTGCTTGCTCCATAATTTCATGCTGAAATTCATTACTTGGGTTGAACCCGAGCCAAGTGTTGCTCGTGTTCTGGTCCCGGGGTGCCTCCTGGGTGTTGATTGTAAAAGGATAGCCCGCCTCTGACTGCGGTTGCTGTGCATATCCAGTGTTTTGAGGTGGCTCAGCTATATCGAAGGCGGAGAGCGAGTGATCCCAGAGCAGGTTTGAGGACCCCTCGGGCTCCGCGGGTGGGGGATCCACCGTGGTGCTGTTCACGGTGTTGTTGTCCAGAGTGTGGTTGTCCACAGTGTTGTTGTCCAGAGTGTTGTCCAAAGTAGTGTTATCCAGCGTGGTGTTGTCCGGGACATGGCCATTTAGGAGCTGTGGGTCCATAGTACCGTCGGGCCCTCCCATCGCTCTAGGAGGATAGGTGGTGCTCGCTGTCGGGTATGGTGGGATAGGGTTCTGGTGTGTGGTTTTCCGTGCGGTTGTCTGTGCTGGACTCGCTATGCTTGACCCAGAAGGGCGTCCGCGGCGGGTTCCCAAACCTGTCATTTTGAAAAAAATAACTGCACTGGAAAGCTTCTGACGTTCTACCCACGGTTGGTACACCGCGGCCCTTTTAAATCCCTCTGCTTTCCGCGTGTAGATCCCGCCCTGGTCACAAAGAGGCTGGACCTCAAATCCCGTCGCGATCAAGGCTAAGAATAGTGCCATCCGGCATGCATTAGTGCCTTACCATCTGCGGGCTAATAATACATAGTACCTACCGAGTAACACCGGGTCTAATGGTCCACATCTCCCGCCTTCGAAATGTCAGAGGCCGAGTAGAAAGTGGCAAGCGGCGATATTGAACACCGCGCCCACTCTGGAGCCTGGGTCCTTACCATGTACTTAGAGTAATTCTCCAACTGACATCGCTCTCATCGAGCCGTCGGCTTGACCGATCACAAGGGAAAATAGGCGGGGGCTGCTCTCCGTTGTTTCGTACCAACCCCGCCAGCCGAGGGAGATGGGATTGGATGAGGGGCACGAGCTGGGCTCTAAGGGAGTGTGCAGATTACTGCTGAGCCGGTGCCTTTCTGTATAGAGCAAGGTAGAAGTCATGTAGCTGGTGGCACGCTGGTATTACCCCCCTGGTCGCAAACTTCGCCCCGTGGGCCGTACACAGGATCTGCAATGATGATACCACAATAGGTGTCAACGGCTGTGGTGATGTGCCGCAGCTGACCACGGTACAATGATCCGATTGGCTGCCCTCGCGCTTAGTGCCCCAGGTGTTTGTTGGAGCTAAACGCCATCTATACCCTTCCCCGAGCGGGCCATCACGACAATTCCGCCTGGACCAAGTCCAAAGAAACTGCGATTTTCAAGTGGCACACTGATCAGCCACCCACATCATCATGACCGAGGGGCAGCCGTGCCCATGTAACCTTGGAAAGCTAGGCCACGATGCATCTCTCCACTGCCAAACTGGCTTGCCAACGAGCAACACAACCAAGAATAGATTGATAGAGCGACTGCTCTGCAAGCAAGAGAACACGTAGGGTGTAGATAAACTACCACGGGATGGTGTGGATTAAACTATCATTGGCGCCAATCAATGAATCGGTAAACATGACATGAATCAAGCGTAGGGGTTTTGTGCGGCTGTATCGGGGGAATGAATGATTTCTCCCCGTGGGATCAACCCCCCGGCTAGTCCGCTCTATAGCCCAATGTTCGGTCTTGCTCCGGAACTGCGGCTTTTAACGAACGCGTTGGGAACAGGGGTAGGAAACCTCTCTTTCCTTCTATAGGTTGACTCTCCTACAGACGGTTCGATTGAGGCATTTTTTAAAAGGGGGTACCAAAGAACCAAGTAGACAGCTTGTCTTGGCGCGGTAGGTTTCCAGATCCATGATAGATCATTCTCCAGAAAGCTCCCCCACCCGGCGGAGTTGGAGGCACGTAACTAAACTATCATTATTCCAAGGGCTGTCTCTTGAACCGAGCCCATGGATACACCATAGGTTGTAGGAGTGGGGACAGTCCAGAGTGATTGTACTGAAGACCCGAGGGATACATGCCATCTTGTCTGAAGGGAAGGAGCACAACGCAGAAGGAGAATAGAGGATGATGAGTAAGCCTGTAGGATTTGTAGTTGACGTAATCCACAAGCGAGCGAGCCACCCTAAAACACATAGTAAATATGAGTAGATGTAATTGCCAATCTCAACAACAATATATTCGTTCTTTTTGATATTAAGGGTAGAGATATAATAAGACCTTAATATTTATATATTTGAGCCTAGATAATTTAAATAATTTTCTATTGAGATTACAAAAAATACACTGTAATTTTGACAATATCTGGAGATATATATCTCCACAACCACTATATTAATAGAGCTTAGACTCATGTAATCTAATAGAATGATTGTATATAATAGAGCTATATAGCAAAATATAATTAAATAATAAATGTTGAGATTCGAGGTTGTATTTTATTGCATTTACTATGTATTTTGGCGTGGCTCGCTCGCTTGTGGAGTACGTTAACTACAGCACGTCAGAATTTTAGGTAATTCCTTCGCTTTATCTAAGAGAATGACGTGCTAATTTGATGTATCCCTATCCCGTGGCTTACTTCATCAAATCACGGGTTGGCTATGGATCAAGGTGCCTGGCTCCTTTTAATGAATCCATTCGTGCCTTTAAAATTGATTGCTGGTATAGAATATATGCTTATAGAAACTTTCCGAGTGGGATGAGATAGTTGACATAACCTTTATAGGAACCCATAGTATGAATATAAGAAAAAAGAACTCAGACACGCCTCATGTACAATGGCGCCCCTGCTCAGTGAAACAAGACACAACACTTCAGACTCGATGATCCACCTCCACGGCATGGTGGTTCGCTCGGTCTACTCGAGGTTATCTCTATACGATGTTTCTTGATCACTGCGATGTGGGTGGGCGGTCATGCGTTCTATTCCGGAGTAATATAGCGACAGACTCCAGAATAGACTGCCACCTACCTTTCCCTTCAGCTAGGGGTAATTCGACCAACCAATCAAAGATATGTTCGCCGATGGCTCGGGCAGCCGGAAACCCACCTTGAATACTCTTGTTACCATGGAAAGCAAGTAGACCTGGCAAGGAAAGAATGCCTACCTATATTGAATTGGTATCTAGTCATAGGCACCCCAGGGGCCTCTGCTACCCTACGCGAGATGATAGATCGTATTACAGTTGTCAGAATGGTTGATAGCAACCGGGTCCTGTGACTACGTGCCGGGGGTGGTTTGATTGGTGCCGAATTATAATGTGCATGACGACGTCTACGTATGGACGCGAGGGAGCGACGGCGGGCAAGTGGTGGGAGGTGATACTTGCCCCGCCTTACCACTATGCCACTAAATCTATCCTGGGGAATCCTTCTCCGAAGGATTGGTCCTCTGCCAGACATTTTCGCTGTCACTTATGGTTAGTGCTCTATCTCTAATTGGGAGAGGACGGCCAGAGATCAGTCATTTAAGTAGCAGTGGTGTTACTGGAATAGAGATGAGATACAGGAACCCAATTCAGGTCCATATATCCATATTTAGTGTCCTATACTCTTCTATTTTAATTCAGCCCCCACCTAGCGTGTATTAATGACCCGGGGTCTCTTTTCGGCGAAGAAAAAGGAAAGAATAAGGAAGAAGGAAGAAGAAACGGTCATTCAGCTCCCTAACAATACAACCCAGAATCTACTGATTTCTACAGCTACATACAGTAGCTTCCCGCCTGTAAACCGGACATGCCACATTCCCGCTCGGGGCACAGTATCCACACCCAGTCTTTAGCGTAGTTTGGATTATCGCAGATCATTCCGCTTTCACAATGCTTCGGCTTCTAGGTGGGGCTGGGACGGCACGGACATACAGGGAACCAAGAAAGGACCCCCTTTCTCTTATCTGGAATTCCAATCTGGTGGTTGTTCACTGGAGAATCGGGTTCAATATATATACCAGAGACAACGACGGTAAATGCATGCGCTCTTTTTACAGATAGATAACAAACGAGGTAGACAGATGAGAGGACTGCCTCTGCCTTACGACCGAAGGATATGTGAATTGGTCCGCATTTCCCACCAACCCCACATCTGTTCGGCGACATTCTTTTGGGCCGGCAAATGTCATACCGGCCGCCATGGTTCCCTATGAGCCTCGACGATCTCTATTTACCAACGGGGCCCAAAAATATTCTGCGCTACTAAAAGTTTGGATCCTAAGGCTTTAAAATCGAAAATGTCAATGACAGTGTATGATTCCACTCCAAAACTTCTAAATACAAAACATGGCCATCTAAATCATATATATATATATATATCTATCTATGTTTATATAATACTGTATTCAACTACATAGGACATGAATCACTTTTCAATCAAGATCTCTCAAATCCGACTGACTAATTTGAAACTACAATGTTTCTTGACACTGCTGTAGCAATGTCTATAAAATACATATCGCCTGGAAGGTAATTAGTGATATGTCATAACAAATTAATTTTTTTTTTCTTATGTATATAGGTTCAGTTTTTTAGCAATTTATAGCATAAGGTGGTATTAAACTAAACGGTATGAAACCAAGCGAAATTTTTTAAAAGCTATATCAGGATTCTCACACAAAATATCATCATGAAATCTCAATTGGAGGGACAGTATGAAATACACCATTCGCTGATCAGTATACAGGATCAGAATTATTAGTAAAATGAATATAGAGCCAGTTTGCCATAAGTAATATGTTACTCTGTTTCGATGTCACCAAAGATAAAGTGGGTTGCCCAGACCCAATACATGTAGGCTCCTACACAGCAGATAATAAAAAGGATTAATGCATCAACCAGATATAATGAGATACCCCTGAATGTATGAAGCGTAAGTAGGAAATTCACAGTATGGTTTTCGGGTACGTGAAACACTGGGGCCACACTAGTTGGTCTAGGCGATCAGTCTCCTTCAACATATGTCTAATCATTAACTTGGTGCCGGCACCAATTACAGATAGAGACAATTAAAGTATTGTTTAATAATAACAATATCACAATGGCAAAATAGATGATAGCGCCTAATCCCACTTACCACGAGTGTAGGAATGTATGTCATGTGCTCTTTTGTTTGTAAGGGTGAAAGGCTAAAATATTCAAGTTCTCATGATCATATCCCAAAAGTGGTCAAAGAGAAACCATTGAGCCATTGATACTTTTAAGGAAATGAGCATAATATTAATTGACGGGCTTTTTTTTTGGCACAACTAATAAGAACTGAGGGCTCTTGTTTTTCTGCTATCCCCTTTTTTAGAATTGATATTAGGGATATGTATATTAGTGCCAAAGAAGACTATCTATGCAAAGATTGGGTTTGATACTATCAAATTCCTAACTAGGAAACACTATGAACAAAACAAATTCAAGATCCGTGTTATACAGCGGGGCCCTCTTAGTAACGTCAACACTAATTTAGGAACAATTATACTGGTTAATGTGAGTGATGTACAAAAATGCTCAATTTCGTGGAACCTAATAATTAGACTAAAGAGTGCTTACGGTCTCTATCGTAATATTTAGACTTTTGCAGTAAAATTAGCGGAACCAACGGCACAAATATAATTCTCCGAGAGAAACGAAGACTTAGAAGAAAACTAAGTGAAAATGAAACGAACCCCCCCTCCCAAAGAGCACCCCATATTATGCTCTGTACTTAACAAAGGTTTCTTATTACATGAGACTGGGCTAATTAGAGCCTAGTATTCAAGGGAGTCTTCGAAAACCCCCCGACGTTGTTGCTAGTCAGTTCTGACTGACAAGGCCGCCAAGTCTGAAAATAGCCTGGGCCAGTGCCCCCCAACCTAAGAGTATGCCCAGGAAAGTCGTAGGAACATATATGCTAGCAGTAAACCAGCTAAGGTTTATTTGCTAATTCGTCTTAGTGATGCTCAGGTACTTCTTAGCTTTTATCGGCCTTTGTCAAGCGTCTTATCTTCTCCAAGAAGATTTTGGTCACACAGACGTTTTCTTTGACCACTTTGATTTCTTTACGGTAGGGGTTTTGTCCAAAAATTAGATTGACAGGTGAAGAGAAGAACTGTGGGAGACAAGGTTGACCGTTTACCAATAGGACCCTGACCCGACACATGGGTTTGTGGACTACGTGGATCGGCCCATAGCCCATGACTTGGGGCTTATCAAAAGCATCAATGGTTCGGTATATATTGGAGTTGATAATACAAACTTGGCCCAGATGCCCGGGCGTCGAAGCGTGCGCCTATCGAGCAAACATGATTATCAGCATGTCTTAATCATACTAGATTTGCAACATATGCCAGGAGGTGTTTGTGGGACGTGGCCAGCGTTGTAAGACACGAAAGACATACTCATATCCCATACTGTCTTCTTAGCCCCACGAAAAGTCGTGACCGAGCTAATATTAGTTTCAGTTGGACCGTAGGCAATACATGGCCCAAAGGTGGCGAGATAGATATCATTGAAGGGGTCAATCAAGTCAAAGAGAACCGAATGACCGTTCATACCCAGCAGGATTGTGCAATTGCAGATTTCGGGTTCTCGGGAAAGCTTTTGACACCGAACTGTGGGGTGTATGCCCAGGGTCAAGGTACGAATGCGGGCTGTAGTATCATGGCCGCCACGAATGGGTCATACGGTGCGAGCTTCAATGAGCGGGGCGGTGGTGTTTATGCAGTTCAATGGACTCTAAATGAAATTCAGATTTGGGTATTCTCAAAAGATCAAACCCCCTTAGATATAAGGGAGCAAAAACCCGATCCCTCGACCTGGAACCGGCCCGAAGCGCGTTTTGGTTCTGAATGCGGCCTCAGCTCGAAGCTTTATCCACAGAAAATAGTGAGTCAGCAAGGAGCTCTATTATGGCCATTTTTTAACGTGCTATATAGATATTCGATACCACATTCTGTGGCGACTGGGCCGGGTCGGCCTGGGGCGAAAGTGGCTGCACTAAACTAGCACCTACCTGTACTGAGTATGTCGCCCAAAACCCCCGCGCTTTCATTGATACGTACTGGATAGTGAGTTCTTTGAGGATATATTCGCCCGCAAACTAGGGCAACAATTATAGGGATTTTTCTTTTCGATGTTCAAGAACTCTCGAAATGGCCCTTTACATTCAGTAATATAGTGAGAGGTAATTTAGCCAGGACATAAATGAAATATTTAAAATGATAAACGAAATGCACGATAGCAACGAAGCAGTTAGCAACTTGTTCGATCCTGATACTTCGATAAGTATCTAGGAAAATATTTGGTGAGGTTGGTGGTGTTTTCATGACTGAAATAAAGCGAAGAAAGTGGTGGCAGAATGCGATGAGCCCGAGCATCGAAAAATTAAGTCAAATATTAGCCTAAAGGAGAGCGTGGGAATCAAAGGCAAAATTTCCTGTGTCGTAAAGCACTCCATTGCTAGTCCGCTATTTCATGAGAGAGGGAAACGTACGGGTTACAGCCAGGGGGGGGGGCCAAAAACTACGTCAGATTTTGGGCCCCACTTGGCATTTTTTGGGGCCCCCTTAGCTGGGTGCCCGGAAACGTATGACTATATATAGAAAATTTACTTACGTAGGTAAAATTTGATTACGCAGCATGGAATCGTTTTGGTGGATATGCATGTATATGCACAGAAAGAGGAATTTGATGAAGCACATAAGAAGACCCAAACTAGCCACTCATGTATCTAGCTAGCAAGGGCGGTGGATAGGCAGCCAGTACACGGGAATAAATTTACGGCGAATACCAAGTGGTGTTGGGACCAGGGAAGTCCTAGAACACCCATAGTACCAGTGCCATAGTCCTGGAACAGGTATAGTCCTAGGACAGTAGTTTTGGGACAAAGAATGTCCCACGACCGCTTTAGTCCCGGAACGCTAGTTCCCGGACAACGATGGTTTTGGAACCATTGTTTTGGGACTCATGAGGTACTAGAGCTATTTTTGTCCTAGGACTTTGGACCTAGAACCACTTTCGTCCCAGAACCACTGGTCTCAGAACTATAATTGTTCTGGAGCCATTGCCCAAGGACTACCTAGGTGTTGAGACTATAGTAGTCCTAAGACCTTAGTTTCAGGACCTTAGTTGTTTTGGAACAATAGTGGTCCAGGGACCATCGCCCTAGGACCTATATTTTCCCGTGACTTCTTATATTACCCTAGGCTTGTATCTATATCTTGGCTCGGGGTCTATGCATGGATTTATAACGTCTTGTATGAGTCTGAATTACAAAGTACTCCCCACCCATCTTCTTACAGTCCCTTACCTCCTGAATGTATTATCATGCCTTTCCCCGCCGGCTTGTATATTTGAATTCTTTTTAGCATTTCTTAGCGGACATCCATTATCCTATTACTCTTGCTTTACGATGTCATCATGTGATGTACTATTCTAATGATAAGATTATTAATGGACTGATTCCGGAAATAGGGCCCAGCCCAGTTGGCCACTGGGCTTAGACTGAGAGGAAATTAGGTGTCCCGCGCCGTGGGAGTCGTAAAAGAATACCACGGTAACGTGTATCTAGAGACTTGTATCCCCTGTGCTGTGCCTTGGGTAACAGGACGCGGATTGCGTGCAGAGGTCAGAAATATCAGGCGCCATTGATATGGTGATTTCCCTAGTAGGAGGTGGTTGATAAAAGAAGTTGCAGCCCAAGTCGTATGAGCGCCCATGTACTGTGCTATCCACACCTCCCCTTTACTGTACCCGGATATAGCAGACAGACAGCAGGTGATAGGGTTGCAAGTCCGAAGTTTTGTGCTTTAACGCTCACTGGTGAAGTCCAACTACTATTTCAATTCTAAGCATAATAGATATGTGCTCAGTCTATCTTGGGGGTCAATGAAAAATGGATAATCGCGTATCACTTGACGTCCAAAAGCTCAAGGAACTACAACGACCTATCATATGTAGGGGCAACAAACTTGGAGCTATACAATCATCGGTATATATGCTATTTAGGCTGTGGCTAGTAATTTCATTTTCTATTACGCATCACTTATTCGAGAATAGCGTGGCTGTGGTTGAATAGGGGATATCTTTCTGCCAAATAGCTTCAGGCCGGTCATCGCTGCATTGTTTTAGTGCTATATAAATACATCTACAATGTGAACTTATTCTCTGAGTCCAAGCGCGCCAAATGTTGCTGCTCGATGACGCATGGGATGCGTACTTTCCGTGATGCGAGCACAAAGACATTTCCTGATCCCTGCTCCTGATCCGACTTTTGGTTGAAAGAAACTCCCCTTCCGCCACTTCATCGCTTTGGGGTGGGTAATATCTGCACATTGGGTTTCTTTCCATGGTCATCGCAGGCCCGTATACATTCGAACTGCGGTGTCTTCGATGGTCCACTGTACATCCCGGCGGACTGGCAGAAGGTTTAGCTTGATACTAAGTGCCGCCGCCGAGATACGCTTGAACGCGCTGTTGAAAAATGTCGCTGTACATCATTCAAGATTGGTGAATTCGTCGACGAGTCCGTCTTATTTCGCTATTGGTATGTATGCTTCTGCTCTCAGGGCTGAACTAAGCGACTCTTCCCCGAAGTCGCTGCGGGATCAGAAAAAGGTTTGTTTATCTTCCGCATTGCCATTAGCGATAGGCCTAACACCAATCCAGAGTTGCCTCGGGGGGCTTGTAAGCCACCAGTTGCATCGCCGTGTAGCTTTTTGGGACCCATGGCGAAACGAAGGGTCTTATCAATCCAGAACCCAGGGTGATTGGCCGATTCTGATGGCGGTGTGGCTTGCATGGGCGTTCGGACAGGTTGATGGTTTTGACCTCGTGGTTCGTTGGAAGTTGCCCAGATATCGACCCGGTCTATAAAGTCCAAGAGCCTAATGGGAATTGTTTCTGGGTGGCGACAACTTCGGAATTCCCAAAGGTCTGACACGGCCAGAGATATACATTCTCCCGAAGCCTGTAATACCCAAAGAAGGCACACTCTGGCCTCTTGTAACATTTCGACCCAACCCCTTCCCTTACCGACTAAACTATCTAAGACCTCTTGACAATCAGGGGATCTGAGCCCTACAGGAATACTACCCGGGGTCTGTGGGTGCTTATGTCCTCGTATTAGCATGGATCATAATCTTCTTTCCTAATGAGAGAACGCTTCGGTATTCCTTTGGCTTGGGCCTGGTTGAGATTGGAGGCGCGCAAGTTGGCTTTGGAATCACTGATAGTTCCTCAAGAGATGTTGAAAGTGGACAGGCCATTGCTTGCAGCCCCTAGGAGACCACCAACACGGCATCGCTTAGTCTTTGACTGCGCCTGCAGGGTGGATTTGAGCGCTTCACCACAGGTGACCAAAGCTAATCTTACTCTAGACTAGGCGCGTCTCAAAAACATATGATTCCTTCCAAAAATCAGGCGTTTTCCCTCACCCGACCGGCTTGATCTGCGACCTCTCGCTTGTTCATGGGCCCAATTTTCCCCAGTTGACCAATCTCCCAAACATCCCAATCATAGCCGGATGGGCAGCCTACGAAGATGCACTCCACGGCCAGCCACTCCTTCTATTTGTCAAGATATATCCAGCGGAGAGCTTCCCGTGGTGGAAGGCCGTGCGATTGCCCCCACGATGCAGAGGCAGATTGCCCATGAGGCAGGGTACATGTGGGATCGGTCCTTGGCAGACCCTACGCGATCTTTGCTTTGGCGAGGTATCCCGTCAGGCGGAATCCATATGCGAGGCGCATCGGGATCTGTTCTTTGTATTGGTCATCATGAGGAGCCTAAAGCTCGCGCCGTTGTATTCCAGAACTTTGAAGTGCGGTTGACCTATAGGCTTACCGGGATCGACGAGCAAACGACCACCGAGATTGGAACACGTTCAAGGGAGATTTCTTGCTACCGCGCGTGACCTACGAGTCATCAATCCAGTCTACAAGAAGGGCCTCACGTTGCTTTGGTGAACGAGGCAGCGCGAAACTCCAGCGATGTGGAAAAGCGGAATATCATTGTATGGTCCGTTCATTTTAACCTTCCCTTGGAGGGGTTCAAATCATAGTTTTAGGGGCTGTATAATCTATTCAGTTCTCCCTTTCGGTGCAGCGACCACAGCCTGCAGTTCTAATGCTCTGCTCATCTATCTCAACCGTGCTTGCCGCATCGGGATCACAGATTGACGAAAGGCCCACAAGCATCTGCCGGACGCATTTTGGATAGGTCCCGGGCCACTCCAAGAAAGGTCTATGGTATGACACCGACGCACTGCGTTAATAATCCGGTCCCCGCTTACTCTTCAGGCACTGCCTAACTGCCCGAGGCATGTTCCTGGATACTAGTGGACAGATTGGCTGTAATTATTGCTGAACTCACTAAGGCTTGCTCGATGACGCGTTCCGAATCCAGAAAGAGAGAGGTATGGAGATCTATGGCCATGGACTTTCCAGGCAACGCGGTTTATAATGCTTGCAATCTCCGAATGTTTACGTGGTCGTCTCTGCTTTGGTCGTTCAGCCTGAGTGGATTTCAGTTTGACGTTGTTTCGTTTCAGAAATGGCTTAAAATGCTACGACAAAAGAAGGTCGGGGGCGAAGACAGCTATTTAGCTAATCGATCATTATGACCTTATGCATAGTGACAAATTATTGCTAGCCCGGGGCGCTCCAAGAATTTATTACGAAGAAGGCGAAGAGAGAGTCTAGCGTTACAAAACAGTCCTCGAGGACTATCGGGGATGGAGTACTCAGCTGTTACGCTCGTGATTGGCTAGCCCGGTGGGCAAGTACATAAGCTCTGGTAGGAGGCATACTCGAGAGGCTTCCTGAGGCTGAGAGCAGTGAAGGGGCATATTTAGCTGAAGATAAAGAACCCAAAATACAGTTTAATCGAGGAGTGAACGCATACATCTATCAATAAATGCAATATATACAGCGAATTTCGAAATCAGTTTACCCCATATTATCTGTGTATTCTTTCCAGAACGCTAACTCGAAACACACTAATCTAACTTTGGTGGTAAATTTCTGCACAATCCCTGTTCACCTGTAATCGTATGGATTAATAGTAACAAATGAACCATTGTCATAATACGGTAAGGCCTTGTAGAATCCATTCGAATGACCCAAGCAGGGACGACCTGAGCGGTGTTATGAGATTGCCCAGCATTGCGTCCTTCTTATGCTTTTTTTTTGATACGTAGGGGAGTGCGGTAGTGGAATAATCGGCCATGTAACTCGATGAGATCAGTCCGGGAAATATGTGATGTGTGTTACTGCACGCTCATCGCCGTCCGTACCTGCCTGCGTACGACCGAGTCCTTCCGTGGCTACTGCCAAGATCTATAGCTCACGCTGAGTACCAGCTCATGTTGTACAACAACACCTAATTTAAGTCTACCCAATCTAGAAACGCCAAAATAGCTATTACTGTCACCGCCTCAATTAAATATCAAGCAACCTCTTCCTAATTATATGCCTTATTTTCTATCTTCCATTCCTCTCCTTCCGGAGACTATACCTTCAAAACTCGTCAACGCAATATCCACCATACATTACACAATGGTCCCTTTCACCGCCTTGCACCAACCTCTAATTGAACTCAGTCGGCTAACAAATCTGCCAGTACCATATTTCCGATGCTGGACCTTGCCATGTCCATGATACGATGCGGTTGAGAAAGCCACACCTTAGAGACAACCTCCCAATCCAGCTATGCCTTCTATGCAATCGGGCTTTCTACGTCGACCACAAGGGGAAGTCGGAGGGTGTCTGTGAGATCAATCATGAGTCTTCCTATTGTAACTATCCGGCGGCCCAGAAGTACCTGTATCAGACATGTAAATAATGGAAGAATGATTATGAGCAGATGATGGTTGATGAGAGGTCGGGGAGTGAAAGGGGGTGGTGGCGAGGAGAAGAGAAAGCGAATCCCTAGGGAGACAGCTCATATGTGGGTCTTTCGAAAATCCTTGAATTCGGCGGGATGCTCATGTTTCTGCTTCTGAGCAGGCATGGGAAAGTGTTTGAACTACAACTTTACCTCAACAAGTCCCATATTCAAGAAGTGTAGGAGAAGCAGCAGTGCTGAAAGTGACAACTGAGAACGTAGTGATTTTACTATTAGTTATCCTCCTGCAGGACGAGCTGATTCAGCTCCCGCTCAGTTTCTTTAACGTATTCAGCAAGCGAGTCGGGTGGGTAAGCGAGTCGGACACCCACATTGCGTGGTATAACTCGAGGTCTCGCCCAAGAATCCTAGGACCTCAAAAGTTGGACAAACAGAAGGAGGGGCACAGAGGTACCACCTGTATATCAGTTTCGTACATCATGACAGGTTGTACAACTGTGATATAAAATATAGTCTATACTTGGAAGCAAGGGACCTACGGCTAGGCCATATATAGTATAATATGGATTTCGAGTTGGGGTTCAGGAAACAATTCGTGGGAGAATATAGGGTAAACTGATTTCGAATATGGCTGTACTACTCCGTGAGAACATTGTCGGTTCCTCATAGGCGCCTCACCCAACCCGAACCATAGGTCGAAACCCATCTGTCCGATGTAGTGCAATGTAAGGGAGGGATAGGGGGGGGGGGTGCTTCTATCTTTGGCACTCTTGATGGTCTTACTGCCTAAATACCTCTTGGGCGGGGCCAGTTTGAATCTGAATAGCAGCGGTCTTTGCGATCATCCACTCAAATTGCGGACAAGCTAACAGAAGCTAAACCTCAACTTCGATCTCTGCAGCAGACAAAGAAGACCCAACTTCTGTATCTAGTGAGCTGTTTTCTGTCTAATTGTAGCTTAAAACAACACGATACCTATTCCAGGGCACTAGAACTTTACATCCTGATTATAATACTATATTACTTGGTATTCTATATGATTTATTCACGGTTATTAGCTGCCTGTTCACCGCCCTTGTTGCCTTGATGCATGTTTTAGCACTTTATATCCTCGTATTCGTTTTAGCTGATCCCTCTTTCTATTACCTATATATGATTATATCTTCCTGTGAACGATTCTCTACTAGTGAATCGCAAGCTGCTAACCCGCGCCTTGCTCGGTAAATTCACAAAACGTAATAGAAAGGATATATCATGATTATTGTTATACGTTTGATTTAACTTCATTAAAATTGTTTCTTCTGTTTTAAATCATTCTATTTTCTTTTTTTTTCTCTCTATCACTCTGTCCAAAGTTCATGTTTTACCTGGGGTGGTCTCTACTTTATACCGACTCCTACTTAGCTAGGTGGCATTTCGCTATAGGATCACCTATACCTTATTATATTGATTGATACCAGGGATAATATTCTTTCAAATGATAAAGTTCTTGAGGGTACGAGAGGCATCGATATATGCTGCGCTTCATACGGCCTATAGTCTAGTGTTGAACTATCTTACTCCTACCTATCCAACTGCATTTTCCATTCTTGTAAATTTCCTCAGGTGCTGCGTCCTACTACTGTTAGAAGAGGTAATGCCTGAAGTTTCCTTTACGCTCTTGCTGAACCCGTGGCATTTTATGCGGCTAGCTCCACAGCTCCCTCTCCCTTTACATTAACCAAACGTCTGCCTTCTCCCGAAAACTTGGGATGAAACTTCCCCCTGTCCAAATATCAACCTATCAGGCTATGCGAAAAGCCTCAAATTAGCACTCCCGCCCGAGCTGGTTGAATTCTGGCTCTAAGGTTTAGCATACTTTGAGATCGATATTCAAGACGGGTTTCGATGCAAAGAAAAGGGCATAAGACGCCAAAACTACCCAAATTAACAAGAGAAGTTCTCTGCTCGGTATGGAATGCTTTAAGTAATTCACTCTGGAGTTACCTGTCCTTTTTTGGGAGTGCCTCGGGGTAGATTCCCGGTGCCCATAGATGAGCCCCTGGGGTGATCTTGACAGTTGCTTTCTGTCTATTCCCATCTGCTTACTACGCCTTCTAATTTGTGGTTCTTGAGTTTCAATCGGGTGATCCCGTCTTGGGCTATCGCTCGAAATTTCGGGCCAAAACCACGAATTATGGAGGAAGGACCTGCAAAGGTCGTTTGCTGCGTGAAAGCCGCTGAACGAGCCTAAACGATTAAGGGACGACCAATCATAGTTGCGCAATAATCGGGTACTATTGTCATTATAGGCATTATCTCTGCGTATAGGTTCTAATTCGCTCGAAAGGCCTGTTTCTGGTAACTCTGGCGTGGAATTTCGCGTAGCCGCCCAGTCTTTGACTACGGTTGCCCCAGCCTCGGTGAAGATGGGACGAAGATGGCCGTCGTTATTGACTCTGTCATCACCCCCAATGGTAGAGCCGCTCGTGCGATCAGCACTTTCTACAGGTAGTGGTGTCGGAGAACTTCTGGTAGGTTCACTCGCCAAAGTTGGTGGCTCAGTCCTTTCACACGGTGGGGACCTTACTCTCGTTGCCCCCTCTACCGAAGAATCGGGCTCTAGGGGGGCGAAATGAATGGCCCCGTCAGAGCATCTCTTTCATTCTCTTGGGCTATCGGATGCGTAGTGGTTGGAGACTCGGGAGTCAAATCTGTGGGCGAGGTTGACCGATGGAATGCGCTCTTTTCACTAGAAAGACTGTAATCATGTTCCTGGCGTGAACCGGTACATGATGGCACCTGGTCCACATATGCCGACCTCAATGCCTCGCCTCCAGTACTCTCCACTGTATCAGCTCCTAATCCGAATAATTCCCCTGTCGAGAATTCGGGAGTTTCGGGGCTCGGAGTGGAACTTCGCATTCGATCTGGTTCCCCGTCCTGGCCCAATCGATGCCCTATACTCGTAGACTTGGGATTGGGAGTAATTGCCTTATGGGAAGAGACTTTCCCAATCTGGCGATAGTAAGAAGGATTATTGCGCGAACTATCATTCGATGGTTCCCTCTTTACGTTCGTACCGGCGTTATTTAAACTTGCTTCCACGGTACTTTCACATGAGCCGGCTGCTGTTCTGGATAGTAATGTTCCGTCTCCTGGAAGCATCGAATCTGGTGGTTCTGAAATCGACTGTTCCGTCGTGCATAACTGACCTCCTGGGGAGTCGAGTGGCTGCGGAGCTCGGATATAGCCACCGACGTTATTTGGCAACTTTCGCCGACGGGGGGATTCTTTGGTGCCTGTATCCTGTGAATTCGAGAGTCCGCGAGTTTGCGTATATCTTTTTATAAAAAAGTGGAGCTCTTCCATGTCACCGCGGTGAAGATTAACGAATTTATTCGCCTTGTCACGAAAGTCTATGTCATCACCTATAACACCTGGGTATCCAAGCGAATCTAGCGTTGCTGTAAGGCAGCCCCGATCGACAGTGGGATCGATCAAGAGCCTGCTCAGGCCTCTCATATCGTGACTGAGCTTATCATGATTGGAGGGGTTCGATTTTTGGCCATTTGACTTGCTTACGCCATCCGGCTTGTGCCTTTTTATCGGTCTAGTCATAGCTTTCCCAGAATTACCAACAGAATCCGTCAATGTTGAAGAATATGTTGCGTCCTTTTGGTTTATTTAAAATGTCTTCGAGGTTCGTGCAAAAATAGATTGAAAATGAAAGTGTGGGGGTGGGGGGCTTGGAATAGTGATCAGCGCTTAAAGATAGCGCCTCGTCCTAGTTTAGAGTAGGATAAAAATAGATCAAACATAAGTAAGCCAACCTTAAAACAGATCGAGTTAAAGGAAAGTGCGTTCAGTTCGGACGCGTTTTGTAATACCCGGGTAAAAAGAACGGTCGGGACTGGTTTCTTCTGTAGATAAAGTTGCAGAGACCCACCTAGGCAAATAGACGAGGATATTATTATCCACGCGTATGGTTGATGAAGATTCATTTAACTGCTTGTGACTTTCATAGAGCAGCGTATCTATAACATGGATAGCCTTTGGGATTACAAAGGCATAGGCTGAGGCTACCACACGGCAAGAAAGAATAGCTTGCCCTATTAGATTCAATCCAGCTTTTTGCCCGATTTCTTGTCCGAAGACTTCCTTTTTCTTCCTCAATGATCAAGAAACAATTGTGTTCGATCAATACTAGCACTATGATAATTGATAAAGAGCCCTCGATGTTCGAGAAGATATAAAACCCGAGCGTCAGGGTATCCTAAATACATAAGCAGTCGTGAAGATACAGCCCGTTCAAAGCCAACTATGGGTTCGTTAAGAATATATACGTCTTCTTCGCAGGGCCATAGACGACATAAGCAACACATCGGACGGGAAGCGTAGTAACGAGCGCAGACCCGGGGGGAAATGCAGAGCCTCGGTTCGACCACATGTACTTGGGACAAGGAACGTCGCATTCGCTGGAGCACAACCTTGTCCAGAACTAGATTTGGTTGGTAAGCCGGGTATCCAGCGCGGTGACCTTAGTAGCCTGTTCTTGAGAAATGTGTCAGGTTCTTCTTGACCAAAGCATGTATGACAGCCTCCAGCGGCGAACCCCGTCGAGTGAGACAGAAAACGGTTAAAAGGGAGCTAGCTGTCTTGCAAGTGCTCAAAAGGATATGCGTGCCAATTGATCCACTTACACCTATTAAAATCTGGGTCTTGTGAGAAGTGTGAGCAACAGCCTTTTCGTTACCTCACTGGACCTACCATGCTCTTTTTGTATTCTGCGGTTGTTCGTCGTGGGACATGATCCCTGAAGAATGAGCGGTCTTCTCATCTACATCCCCTAGGGTGCGGTCGACATCCTGTGAGGATGACACCAGGGGAGTGGGTGAAACAAAGTAAGCCCACGGCTATTGTTGGAGAATGTTCTGGACTATCGAATGGATACCGGGGTTGTTCCCGTGTAGGAGAGTCTTACAGCTTACTGTATGAATCTAGCCAATACGCGCCTCTCCCGAAATTCACGGAGAAAGCATCATAACTGCATATTCTAGCCAACTGAGAGCAAATAGTGCGATTACGGTACTGAGGTCGGGTGTGATAAGCAGCGCGATAATTATGCGGTTTCCATGTGGCTATCGCAATACCCGCTATGGTGGAATACTGTGGGCTTTTGAGATGGACAAAGGATCTTACTGGCCGGAACCCATCATCTATGAGTATAAAGGCTGCTTCGTCGATCATGTTATCCAGGTCGTGTCTAGTATAGTAGTTGTAGACCGCCGCATTGTGCGCCGAACTAAGGTAAGCGAGTATTGGGCATTCCACAGCATCAGCGACGCGAAGTCGAATAATATCATCGAGGACATAAAGCCGCCCGAATTTCCTGTCCATCTGGTCGGTCGTGCTAGACAGGCTGTGTATTCCACCATAGCTGGTTTTTGTTGTTGAACGACGAGGAGCGTGACTGACTCTTTTTTTATTTCATCATCGTCTTCTGGCGTGGGTTTTTTTTAACTTAAGGAGCTACGACCTTTCTCGATCTGTATGATATATAATACCGGGCTCTTATTTATGGGCTGTTTACCAAACCAGTCATTCTTACATCACATGTGACGCTTTGGCTAGTAATAAATACTATGTTATATATTGGTCCCGAAGTATAATTCTATTTTGCCAAGTTCAACGCCTCTATGTACCGACCGTTTCCTTGAATTTTGGGTCACCTGACGTCCTCTTGTCACTCATTCACGGATAAGGAAGCGGAAACCGTATTATTCTGCGCTGCAAAGTAGCATGGGTCTATTGTGGCACAATGCTGCATTTTGGTTCTAAAACGAATATCGCAGCTCCTGCGAATTGATCCGCACCTGTACGTCTAGCTTTTGATGTCTTCATCTCTAGGGCTCATTGTTTGGGCCGAATACGCAGGCGCTTTCGTATCAATACCATTAATGAGACTTGAAGAGGGCTTCAAGAGTGCAGCTCAAAGTGGAACAGGGAAGGTAGATATTTCTAGATTTGAAGAGTAACCCAGCCGTCAAAATCCCACATGCCTGATAGGGGAAGACAATGAGGGAGTTGATAGAAAATTTCTAGTAATTAGCTTCAACATCCCCTCCCCTCCGCCTGTTTTGTGTGTGGGGGGGGGGTTTCTCTCTTTCTTTCTTTTTATTTCCTTCAGCAGATGTAATTTGCCTAGCACAATAATTGTAGCGTCGTTGGATTGTTAATATACTTTGATCTCACCGTGGTGAACTGAATTGTAAGACCTGTGAGCTAGGGAATAGATAATGAACAAAACCTCACTTTCATACTACCCAGCTGAAGAAGCCCCCGAATTAGCCTAATAGAAAAGTGTTAACGAAGCTATCTAGTCCTTGGCTCGTAAAGATGCCCGGAGAGCCTCCTTGCTCACTCCTCGAATTCTTAGTTGGACTCATGATCTGACTGACCCAGGGCGGATAGTTATTTCTCAACCACGTGGCTATATAGTCTATATGTGTGGTCATTTCTGGAGGAGAAACCCTCTCCAATATTTTTATATTGTGAATTATTGCGTGTCGCTCAGCAAAATACTCAGGATGCGGGGTTTGATAATCCTGTAACGCGTTAATGCATAATCGTAGGTAACCAAACCACGGCTCGATATATAAAGATCTTGGATCACAGTCGATCCAATAAGGGTCTCTTAGATTGGGCAGGAAGGTCCTAGGCGGTAATATATTAGGCGGCCATTCAATATCGACCACGGAGAAGTAGCCCTGGTAGATTTGATAGTTCCGGAGAGCGCGAAAGCTCGCCATTCCTCTTGTTAACTTTAAGTTATAGCCAAGGATACTTAAAAGGCTAGCCTCGAGGCCTTCAAGCTTCTCAGGCAATATTGATAGTTTTTTTGCAAAATACGAGATTGAATGGATATAGTCATCGGCCACTAACCCCGCTTAGCTCATCACGTCGTACAGCCCCAGGGTTGTGTGTATCTAACCTTTTTGAGAGAGAAATAGTGCAGCCATTAAAAACCCCCGGAATGGTTCCATATCATTTTGCCGTTTCTTTCGAACCTCTATCATAAGGCACATTGCATAAAACAGAGGGATATGGCCGATGTCTGCACTTTTGATCACCCGGTATATTTCCTTTTTAATACCAACCCAATTACGCGCTCTGGTATGACCCCTAAACCAAATCACGAAGATTTCCTAGTAGGTCAGCTATGCCATTTCGCCGCCATTCAGATTTGATCCTACCTCGGCAGATAACCAAAGATCTAGGTCGCTAATCATTGCGTGCAAACTTTACTGAATTTGCTCTTAAGGCCTTCTAGCTTTTAATATGATAAGTCCTGGTAAATCTATTTTTGTTCAGTTGTGAAGGCTCAAGTTCGGTCCTCTAGTCCACCACACTGTGGGTGTCCTGCCCCACGGGTACATACAGTCTATTTTAAGTTTGATATAGCGTTGCTTTCCAATATCAGCCTGTCTATGTTCAGAAAGAAAGAGTAGCACCGCCTTCCTCCCTCCCTATCTTTGTGCCCGAGTGATGCCAGCTCGATACTATCGATGTCCCTTAATGCCGATGATATGTGGAGCTCGTCCCCAAGGGAATTTGTGTGCCATTTTTGGTACCTATCTAGTTACGTCAATCTGCTCAGAATTTTTACTCAAACGTAAAAACGGAACACTCCAATCCCCGTTTATTATAAGGGGAACTAGTAGCCTATATGTCTGCTTCAGCGCTGCTATCAATGCTAACAATGACCGCAAACAGCTTTCTGCCTTGGGTTCGGATCATTCATGAAGACGGCGAGAACCCTATGATTGAGCTGTATGGTGCATATGATAAAACGAATGGTCGCTGTCGACCGGCTATCGTGACTTTCATCGGGCATGAGTTCGATCAAGAAGCCGGCGTCCTTGGAATTGATTCATTCTTGCATTTCATTGACCAGCAGGCAGTTGCGTGTAACATTGTTCGACGGGGGATAAGCACAAGAAAAATTCGCAGCCACCGTGTCAAGAAAAGGGCAGAGCTCCCTTACGACCATCCCGAGCTCCTCCTACATAAAACATCCTACATACTTAGTGACCTTGTCTGTATCGTAGCCAAAACGCTAGACGAAGCAGCAGATACCCTTATTCAGTGTTTTTCGAATCTCTCTAGCTCTAGGAGCGCCAACCGACCACAGATTGTAATAGTAATAAAGCATATCCCCCACGCCTGTCCATCCTCTACACATCAAGACACAGCGAAGGAGGACCCTGGCATGGGAGGATGCCATACATATTTCATCAAAAAATGTTACGAAAAGGCCCATCGCGAAGGGCCCTATTGCTTAGATGGTCTCAATGCTCACTCATTTGAGAGAATTCACATATGGCCGGATTTCCTTTTGCCGGCCACCCTACCCGAGGTTTTTCTTCCTATCATACAATCTCACCTGAAGGGCATTCAGAAAAGACGCCGGAGAACTGGATGTTTTTGGACCTTGAGACAGTTTGTCTGTCTGGCGGAGGACTTGTGGACAGCAGCTGATGTCTTGGCGGTGGAAGGGCGAAGCTTTCCCAGAGTAATCCGGGAGCGATTGTGGCCTGGTCCAGGCATGAGGAACCACTCGACCCTCGTCAGTTGGCTCTGTCTATCGAATCAAGAGCGCCCCTTGATATCGTATATAGTTCCTATCCTAGCAAGACTATTTTCTCACGATGCCCGGATTCTACCACATAGTAGGTTGAAGATTTATGCATTTTATCATTCTATCTCGACCATCATCTCTTTCTAACCATTTAATTAGAATTCCCGCCAGAAGAGCTTTTCTATACTCTGTATTACCCTTTATGCCAAGAGGCATGGACACTAGCAGCCGCAAAGTCCCAGATTGTAGCAAATGCTGATCGTGACTTTGTTTATCGGGGCATCGTGCGTAAGATGGAGATGTGGTCGGAGGGGTCGGAAAAGGAGACCCAAAAATTGCTGAAGAATGTCACCGGGCAGTCCTTCTGTAGTGGATGCCTCTGGGATCTCCCCCTTTAATTTCGTTCCCCTGTGGACATAATATCTGTGAGCGGGATGCCTGGATGTATGGGGATCGTGCGTATCACTGGACCACAGTCGTTACCTTCCACACCTGTCCGGTTTGTAATATGTGCTTCACTTGCACAGGCTGGGTATGTCTATGTAGGGATCGAGGAACTTGCTATAAGCCCCCAGAGTCCCTCATGCAAACAGCCAGAACATCGCTTTCGGTGCGTCTTCGCCCACTTCAAGCAGGGTTCCGAGTTGCGACGTTTGATGGCGGCGGTGTGCTCGGGATCGTTTCGCTTGACTCGCTGAAGGCTACTCTTGCTGGGCTTCCTCTCGCTCTCCCGCCTTGCGAATACTTTGATCTGCTTGTTGGTACTAGCACCGGTAGGCCTGTTACATACTGCTCCCCTCTGTTCCTGTAATCATAATAACAGAGGGTTATAGGGTCGATTATCGCCGCAGCATTGGGGTTTCTAAGATGGTCCATAGCACGGTGCGAGAAATCCTTCAATGACACAGCAAAGGAAGTGTTTCCAACCTCAGATAGCATGTTTCGATCGATAGAACGCTTACTGCGACTGCTTTGGACCGGCGCTAAGTATCCGAGCGGGACCTTTCACCAAATCCTAAAGAACATCTTCCATAGAGAACCTGATCCCGGTTGCAAGGTAACCCGAGTAGCGATCACCGCGGCGGACTTTAGCGCCGGGCTTCGATTATTCCGTTTTCATAATGCTGTCCCATCCACGAAATCCCGATATCGCCCGATATGGAAGGCGTAAGTTGCGATCAGCACCCGCGTAATTCCCACCTTGTTGCTAACACCGATTAGAATTGCCACTAGTTGTGCCGCTCCTCTCTACTTCAACCCAGTTGGTCGCCTCCAGGATGGGGGTATGGCTGCAAACAACCCCTCCGCCGTTGCTCTCCAGGAGGTGACTCGTTTGTCTATGATTCCCTCCCGTATGCTAGACTTTGCGGCAAGCTTCGGGACGGGCCAGTTTTGCGGCTCGAGTCCGGGCGGGTTGCTCCGTGTGATGAGGCGCTTGTCGCCGGATTGGATACAAAGACTTGGCAAGGGTGTACTTGGCAATCTGGATCCTGCTGTCTTGTATCAGAGGTTTGAGGGGCAGTTGAGCCCGGAGGAGCTATCCAGACACCATCGCATTGACCCTGTCATCACCAGACCCCGGGTCGCTCTGGATGATACAAATGCTATTTCTGACTTACGCAGGCTGAGGACGGGTCATGATTTATATGGAGACTTGCGATTATCCATACTTGCCACGGCATTCTACGCGATAGTCTTAGCCTCGCCATCCTTTGATGCGGAGGCGGGGTGCTACAATGTACGAATTGCCGTGGTTTCAAGGTGGGAGGACGACGACAGCACTCGCTGGAGCCTATACGGATATCTCTGGTCGTCGAGCTTTCTTGTGCAGGGGGTTCAGCGGTACCGCTTTGCGACGTATTTTGAACTTAAGGTCATGGTTCCATGTCTTTCTACGCCTATTGATATTAGTCTGCAAGTTAAAGGAAGTCCCGCCCGCTCTATTAGCGGCTTGCCTCTCTCGGTTGAGCAGCTTTCCTATCTCCAAGGGATTAGCTACAGTAGGGACTGGCCCGTGAGGTGTAAGCGAAAGCGTGAGACGTTCGATACATTTAATCATCACAAGCGACGGTGCCTAGAAAAGGGCCAGGCAGATATTCTGTAGCGGATACGATAAGACTTCCCCTTTCTCATAGTCATGATAATTAAACCTCGCCTTACACGGCCTGGTTGATAACAATGGCCAGGTGACAACTGGCTAGTGAAGTCGCCATGAAATACAACGTGTAGCTCGCCGGGATTCATTTTTAGCGTCTATGATATAGGCACCAATGCCCTTCATACTGTGTATTTAGAAGCGGTATTTATGACATCTCAATTAGAAACAGGGATCGAAGTCTGGTTTGTTCCAATATTTACTACACCCCTTGGCGATGACCAATTCTGGATGGTGTTCAATAAATCACAACTAGACCATACGCCGCGCTTCGCGCGGCGCGGCGTGTAGGTAGTATACATCTTCTATTCTTCCATCTTTCCCCTACTAAATATAAATACATATCTCTACTACGAGCCGATGATCCTCGCTTCGCTTGGGTAAAACCTGGGTTTAGTATTTAAGGAATAGAGGTTAGGTTTAAATCCCTGATTATGTGAATTCCATGGTTTCCATCCTATACGAGGTTTGATTCTTTATGAAATATATAGATAGCAAAATTTATTTCCTTTTTTAAATTATCTCTATATATATATATATATATTCAGTACTGTAATTATTTAATGTTATAATTTTTCATACTATAATGTTTTATAATTTTTATATCCTTGATATTTTACATTCTTTTATAGCTCATTATATATTTTATAATTTGGAGAGCTTTCATATATTTCCTAAAAGAAATCCGTCCCAAAATATAGACTTAACTTTCCGAAGAGAGATTAAGAATACAAAGTGCTATATCTCTTAATATATATAAATACTAATTTCATACATCTTATATTATTATGTTAATAATAATATATATCAAACGTTACTCCATATTGATATCTATATAACTAAAAGGCTTACTGAATTTACTAATTCAATAGTGGAGTATTATTATAATATTATAAGTAAGAATCTTTATATCTTTATATCTTCCATCTTTCTTTTTTTTTCTGCATTTTTGCGTTTTTGTATTTTTTCATCTTTTTGTATTTAATTTAGATATTTTAATATATAATTTTCTATCTATGTCAAACAGTAAGCGAAAAGAGTGATTGGATAAGAGATAGCGCAATATGCATCCACCATACGAGAGAAAGAGAGACGCTAGGACGTATCAGAGGAGACAAACTAGCGAATAAGAAACAGGAAAAAGGAGGGCGGAGAGGTGAAAGCTAATAAACGTGCTTGAATCTGGCAGGATTTATACTGAAGCCCAAGTTACATTATCTCAAGAAGACTCAAGACAAGACAAGGTCTTAAGATATACGTCCTACCCTAGTCTAGGTGTGACCAGCTCTATTGATCGTTGGATTAAAGCTATGTCTATGTGAAGATGAGAAAAAGATATGGATTCGGATGCAATAGATGGAATTGTTCTATCCGTCCTTTTTCTTTTTCTTTTTTCTAGTAAGCGGAAGGGTTAAGTGCCGTAAGTACATCAAGGTCCTCGAACCGCTTAATTGAAAGCGCACTGTACGTTTTAATCAATGGACATGATCCATGGTCACCGCCACCACCTCAATATGCACCTAGTCCCTGTGGGTGATACTAGATAGTAGGTTTTCCCGCTACTATCACTGCCTTCGAGCCGCCTCACACTCGCCAGCGTGGGCGACCCGAGGGCATGGCTATCGTAATACTGCTAAGTCCAGCATAACTTCTCGCTGCTTTTTCGAAAAAGAAAAAAAATAAACAAAATAAACAAAATAAACAAAAACTTTAAAAAAAAATCCCGATAAAAAAAACCTGACTAAAATTGAATAAAGAAAAAAATTTTCTACTTTTCTCGCAGGCCCTAGTAGGCAAGGAAACCGAAAGAAAACTTAGAAACCAGGAAATACATAGAAAAACGAAAATCGGGCAGCCACGGTCACCCATATATAAGAGATGCCCGGACCGGCTCTAGTCTACGCCTACCAGAGCCCCGATAATTTTCACGCTGACCTACATATAACATATGATGATGGAGAGAATTGAACGCACCAAGACAGGAAAGAATACCACTTGCGATGAGAAGGCTCTTGAACCCTTCGCGCGACGCATTTGCGAATTAATTTCTCAACGGAACGAAGACGCTGCTACGCAGGCGGACATTCGAGAAAAGCCATGTCCCGACCTCCCTACAAACCAAACGGATGATTACAAAACCAAAGAACCGACACCAGCACCCGTTCGGACTACGGAAAGAAATCCATTTCCCGGGGATCCGCCCTCGGCCGAAGTCTCACCAGAGAAACTTACTTGGAGTATCCCATACCACACCGAAGTATCTCCAACTCCAACACTACCATACAAAGACACACCGGCGGGAGAAAGCAAGGAGCTATCAGCAGTAAACGATATCCAGCAAAGCTCGGGTACTGGCAAAAGAACGCGTGACAACAGTACCATGAGCCCCGAGGTCGAGATTCGGCCTGCCAAACAGCAGCGAATCAAGGAAGAACCGGTTACGGACAGCGAAGACACTCTCTCATCAGACGACACCGAGGAACTCTTTGATGTTCTCTGCTGAGGCAAAGGTGCTGACACAGAAGAGGGCAATCTGAAGGAGCGTACTGAACGGCAGGAGGGTCATGTATATATAAAAAAGCTAGGGCGAGCACACAGTGGACTGGAAGCCGAGGAGCCCAAAAACACAAACCAAAAACCATTTGAATAGTTCATCTAGGCGAGGCTTTAGAAAATTGTGGAAGACAGGGGGGTGGGGGAGCGGCACGGAATACCGCGATTAGATTGTTTAATGATGCAGTCTTTCACGCTTACTTCTTTTATTTTAAAGTACATACATACCTTACCATTTTTTCTCTTGTGAGCTACTGGTGATACTGATATATAGGTAAATATAAACACTACCCCTCCAATAGTCTAGTTACACTTAATATCTCCCCTGTAAAACTCGATGCTTTTAATTATAGATATTTCAACAAATTTGTATTGTGTAGTCTTTTTATAAAAGTTTTCTAATATTAAATAAATTGCAGAAAATTAAATAATACCTTTTCTCTATATTTTCTTTTTCAAAGAGCTATACGATCAAAGATAAAGTTTTGAAAATCTATTTTCCACAGTATGCAGGAACGCCAACAAAACGTTCGAAAATTTTCGCTTAATTTCGTATCTTTTATTTTATAGAACTACTATTTTAGAAAATATTTCATGTACTATATTAAACAGATCTATTGTTTTATATATATTCCTATATAAATTTAGAGAAATATTAGAACCTTAAAGTTAATCAGTCGGATTTTAAGAGGCTTTACCTAAAACCAAATTGTCTCTTGTATACTATATTTATATTATTAACAAAGAAAGACATATATGGTTTTAATCGTTATATATTATATTTAATGTTTTAGAAAGACGGAATCTATTCTAATGAAGATATTCGAGTTTGAAAATTTCTAACTTAGTCGAAATTTGGAGTGTAACCAGACTTTTGGCACCGTTGTATTAAACCCTCTCCCGAACTCAAGTAATCAACGCAAGGCAACTACATACAAAATAGGATACATCTTTAACTATTATCCTGTATAGTAATCTAGGCCAGAAAATTTGTAATAAGTGCCACTATTTCCTGCGGTACCAATGCGACTCTCGGAATACCCCGAACATATTTTGTCAATATCACGCCCATGCGCTGAAGATCATAGATGAGGTCCGCGGTAAAAAAATACAGAGGCATAGTCTCTCTGGGGTATTGATAGGGACATATCAACGTTTGGCCTATTGGCACATCGTTTTCTGGCATAATCAAATTATCATCATGATCTTTTTTTTTTAATTCTCACTTCAATGATGTTTATAAGATTTATTATTATGTCTGATCTAATATATCTATAATATACACTCTCTCTTTGAATAGTACAGGATAGCTATGGATATATCTTCAATAGGGGCTTATAAAATATAAATATAAGATCCGATGGTGGGAGATACGATAGCCACTCCTCCAGTCTTTTGGATTCATTTTCAGTTGCACGACGTGGTTTTCGAGGCCCTCTCGGTTGGTTAGTGGTTCGTCTAAGAGGAATACTAGGTTGGGATCTGGTTGGTATTTCCAATGTTGGAGAGGTTTCGACATATTCAGCCTGTGGAATGCACATCAAATGCGGAGAGCCACGGCGCGTCGCTCGTGTAGGAGCCCAGAGGGTCCTTCAAGGTCTCTGGGCAAAGCAGTCGACGGTAACTGCCGCTGCACATTCAAAGAACTGAAATATGTGCGCGCCCACCAGACTAGGAACTGCCACTGCATCCATGCAGCGAGGAGGGCTCTGAAGAGCGTGTTTCCTGTTGTCGAGCGAAGTTCCACGAGAAGTGCCGTCATGCCTTGCACATGACAATAGAATCGTTCGAAGTTACCCATGGAAGCTTCGATATAGCCAAAGAGGACCAGGGTGGTTAGGGCCAGTATGACGTTATTTTGGTAGTCGTCTTGAGCGAGTGAAGTGATTTTCTTAATTGCCGAAGAATAATATTGTTGACCCCTCGTTTGGTGGATCAGGCTTGGACTGAATGATCCCATGGTCGCCAAGGATGCCGAGGACTTTCTTTCGTGGTTGATCCGGTTGATATTACATGATGATAAAGCGAGGATGGCATCTTTTACCACAGGAAGTCCAAGTTGCTCAGAGGTGGAACGGAATATCGGATGTAGAGCTGGTAAGTGATCTTCCCAGTAAGTCGAGTAGAAGACATCTCGATCGGTATGCTGCAGCGAGCGAATTAAGTTGATATCTGGAAGTTTTGGACTCGAGTCGTGTCCGTTGAAGAGCTGTACCTCCGAGCAACTTGGTTCGGACAAGGATGGCCCCCTCCTACGGCTTGTCTTTGTTGGAAGAGCAGTCACCACTTGGAACTTCAAGGGCGGCTTGACACTCTCGCAGACTCTCCCTAGCCTAGCATAATTCCCACATATTGCCCTTTTCTCATTGCACTTGGTCCTCGATGTTAGTCTGGTTCTGGCGGTTCCCCGAATGCGCCATACCTTGGTGCGCCGTTCGCGACAGCTTTTGCCGCCATTGCGCGAGCGGAAAATGCCTGTTTTCTTGGGCCTAGGTGGAGCAGGTTTGTATATTTGATGCTATTAATCACCTGGTCCAGCGATTGTTTGGTGATTGAAAAGATTCCGGTCGTTTCTAGCCTTGGAGGCGTGGGAGGTGGAGGTGGATGACTTAGTGGAAGAGTGCACCGTGAACGCCTCGAGCCACAAACTTCAACTATGTTCTTTGACCAGCATACACAGCTTGGTGTTCGAACATTTTCTGTCCTTGCTCATGAAATGTAATAGACATATTACTGATTAATAAATAGTTGACTAAAAGGATACGATCCACCCAAGGTCTACAAATATACCTCAGGTCGACGACTACAAGAGAGAATAAGACACCAGAGATAAGAATTACAAGTAGATGAATTTTGAGCTCTAAGTGAGCTCGATCTGATCCCTGCACCCCGCCCCTCTCCCCAACAAACTCCCACACACCCGAAACACCCGAGCGAAAGGAACCACAATCAAGCCTTGTCAGTGCCCGAATCCTTCTCTAGGTCGGCACGCACCATCCTCTCGACGACCTCCATGCCGGCCTCCTCGTTCTTGGCACCGCCCGCGTCGTCACTCGCAACCGCCTGAACCAGAGCCAGCTTCGTCTGTCTGAGGGCATAAATCTGCTCCTCGATGGTGTCATAGGTGACGAAGCGGAAGATCTCAATGTTGCGGGTTTGACTGACGCGGTGGGCCCGGTTCTCGGCCTGGACATCCTCCTGGGGGTTGAAGGAGGAGTCGAAAATGACAACCTTATTAGCGCAGGCGAGATTGATGCTAGCGCCGCCGGCCTTGGTCGAGAGCAGGAAGACGGGGATATCCTCTCGCTCGTAGAAGGCGTCGAGGATGGACTGGCGGTCTTCGACGCTGGTGCGACCATCCAGACGCACGAAATCGATCTGCAGCGTCTCTAGCACGTTCTCGAGGATATCCATCACCATCGTGAACTGCGAGAAGATCAGCGTGAGGTCCTCGTTTGCGATAAATCGCGTGAGCAAGGCCCGCAGTTGGTCCACTTTGCCCGAGTCCATCCACTCCTCGTTCTTCAGCTTGAACTTGCCGAGCGATCCCGGGTTGTCAAGGCACATATAGTGGCATTCGAAGTCATTGTACGGCAGCAGCTCCTCGAAGATAATGTTAGGGTTCGACAGGGGCCACTTGTCTTCTTTCAGACAAGCGTTGGCCATCTTGCACAAGGTAGTGTCGTCGTAGTGTCGATGCGCGAGGAGTGGGTGAAACGCTGCTTGTCGGAGGTTCATAAGAATGTTGGATGACTTTGATCCGGTCTTCTTGCCGGCCGCACGGTCCTCCAGAAGCTGCCGCACTTGTTCCTTTTCGTGCTCATAGATACCTCGCTGCGATGGCTTCATCTCGCAGTATTGAACGTGGCAGTGCTTGGCCGAAATATCGATCACCCGGTGCTTCTTACGTCGCAGAACAAATGGCTTTAGCATGGACTTGCCACGCTCGATACGCTGCGCCGATAGCAGGGTCGTATGCGACTCATCCGTCGTCTTTGCTTTGTTCGCGAACACGGCATTCAACTCTTCCTTATGCTAATGGAACACGCCGGGCAAAATAAACCCAAGAAGAGAAGCCAGCTCTTGCAGGTTGTTCTGTAGTGGCGTTCCGGTAAGGAGAAGCCGGAAACGTGCCTTGTTGCGGATGAGCTTTTCGTACAGCTGTGACTGATGGTTCTTGAGTATGTGGCCCTCGTCGTAGACACACACGCAAAAGTTCATGTCTCTTAGAAACTTCGCGTCGGTCTTGGCCTTGGCAATCGTGTAAGTAGTAATCACGACGTTAATGCTGTCGCGGTTATCTTTAATCTGCTCGTGGATTTCGGCGCGCTCGTTCAGACCAGCGTAGTATGGCATGACTGAAAGCTTCGGGCAGAATTTCTGGAATTCGCGAAGCCAGTTCTCGATGGTTGATCAAGGCGCCACCAGATGAGGACCCTTCACTCCGATTTCAAACAGATGTGCAAGGAATGCGATGACTTGGCAAGTCTTGCCGAGACCCATGTCGTCCGCCAGGATGCAACGCAGTTCCTTCTCGAACAGGAGTGCCAACCAGTTGATTCCTACAATTTGATAGTCTTTCATCTCCAGATCATCTGCCATGATGGATGGCTGTGAGATGAGACGAGATTTGCGCGCCGCCGGGACCAGCTGATCATTGTCGTCGGAGTCCACAGAGAATCGGTTCGAAGAAGGCGTGGCGATCCCAGAATCGTGCGACTTAGTGGGATCGATCGATGTGAGTTCCAGCTCGCCCTCACGCTTCCCGAAGAGGTCGATGCCCCATTTCTTCATTTCCATGCCGACAGGCCGGCCAAGCGCCTCGCATTCCGCCACCAGAGTGTCAATGGCCAGGTATCCAATCCACATGTCGATGCATTTGTCAACAATTTTATCTCCGATAGGCTTGGGAGGCTTGCGTCCCTTGCCCTTGCCCTTGGGCTTGGCATCGTCCTTGACTGGTGCACTGATGGTGCGCACATCATCCATTGTTGAATAGGGTCGTTGCGAGATGATCACGTTGGCGGTTTCCTCGGGGATCGCAGCAATATCAGCGAGATCGCGAGCATGGCAAGTGTTGAAAAAATATGAGAACCTTGCGATCCAAGTCGCTAGCGCCAGAACCCCCCACTTGGACATCTGGATCATCCGAATAACTCATGACCGCTTCAGGAGATTCCGAGCGCGGGGGCGACAGCTGCGTGAGCTAACGTATAGGAGCCGAGAGAGACCACTACAATTTGGTCACGCGTTTCACATGATTATTTTCTCACATCGAAGAGATTATATTGCTTCTAGAAATATAGAATTTTAGAAATAAACAAAAATCAAAATCAAAAAAGTAGATTCATAATCTAATATATATATTTCTTTTCTCAATAAAGGCTTTAATTGCTTGAAATAGAAGTTAAGAATATCATGTGATAAGTATTGTGGTTGAAAAACTGTCATGTGATTAGAAAAGAAATAAGTAATTAATTACACAAGTCAAAAAGGGTACCTAATTACTGTCCCTATCAATACCCAGGCCCTGTCAACAATGGAATATCGAGGGCACTCCTTTTCACCCCTTCATGTAGGCGTAAGTCGTCTCCTGTTAAAGCTAAGCGTCCTGTACTTCTTTTCAAGGTAAGAAGGGATATAGGAGATATACCCGATGAATAGAGGCGATCCTAGTCGGCGTGCTGACTAGCAATTATATCGGGACGTGGGGCTATCTTCTCACTTATTGTTATAATTCCCACCCAACTGCCCTCCGGAAAAAAGCCCAGTCGACTCCCGAGTAGAGTAGGTTGGATTCCGATCGCTCTCGATGGGCGGTTCTTTTTTTTTGTTCTGTCTACTTTGTGTTTTGGTTTTTTTGCGCTTCAAAAAGCGCCATGCTAAGTTTCGT
The DNA here is from genome assembly GCF_028826965.1 of Penicillium alfredii. Lineage (NCBI taxonomy): Eukaryota > Fungi > Ascomycota > Eurotiomycetes > Eurotiales > Aspergillaceae > Penicillium > Penicillium alfredii. The sequence continues at coordinate 128,888 of NW_026622700.1, read as the reverse complement.
ATAACACAGCATGCAAAGCAACACATTTAGTTTTAGTTTGTTTTTTTCTACTCGTTAAGCCGAGTGTCACCGTTTGAGTCGAGCTTATTGATAAGAAACGAATGATATATGTAAAAAGTCAGACTAGGACTCCCCATCATCCAGCGCTATTCTCGGCGATGACTACTATTTTTGAATGGCACTAAACCCAACCCCCCCCCCCCCCCCCCCCCTTTTTTTTTACTCAATACCTGCAAGGCAAATAATAGATTTTTTATTGCACAGATGATTCTTTTCCAAGTTGTTATATTGCTCATTTCTGTCAACTAGAAACCTATTTCATCCGGATCATCTACAATGTTTCCTTTCATCCCCTTTTGCTTCGTTTATTCCTATCTCTTTCTTACATGCATCTCCCTCCTCTTACTCCAATACAGTACCGTCCTTTCCACTGTTTGATACTGGTTTCTCTAAACCGATCATTCCTTTACGTTCTCGTTATTTCTTGAAATCGTCATGGCCCATGCACGCGTTGAACTTGAGCATAGTAATAGAGCTGCAGTGTTTCTGTATGCTTTTTCAAGGAAAATGACCTACGTATCACTTCTCCTCCTTGTAGGTCGTATCTAGCTAACTTTTACTAAAAAAGAAGTAGATATAAAACAGTGAGATTGTAGAGACCCAGCAGGGAAGCATGTATATACCTCTGCTACGGATAGTGGGTAGATATCTCATGCCTTATGCTATAGTAAGGGTTGAAAGATAATATTATTAATTTACAACGCTAGAATAGAAATCCTCGTGGACGCGAAGCCTTTTCATCTGCTCGGCCAGGAATTTTCGATCCTAGTTTGGCCATACTGTACAGTCTCAAGTCTACATACACAATTTTATCCATAGCCCTTTGAACCTCTCTGTATGTACCTTATTAGTGTATAGGGTCCATATATTTGAAACTCCTTAAAACTGCCCAAACGTATCTTTTCTTACTATCCCCTTAGCTGATAAGCATGAAAATCCTCTTCACGGAATTTGGTGACTCTGCGGAACCTCAATGGACATCAACCTCATTGTGTCTTACGAACCTACTAAACTATCATGTTATACGAAGAGAGCGGTTGAACTGTATAGCCCCACATATCAAGAGGATGGACACAGATTTAGGCTGCTCATCCCTTTGGCTTTACAGTGATTGCATATGAAAGCAGCAGGTGCCACACTGACTCGGAATGGGGAATAATACAGCATACTTCCTTAGCACAAAGCTTTCGTCGCTTTCGACCCACAGAGGTCTAGCTATTCGCGGAAGATAGGGCTCGTAGAGTAAATATACACTAAAGGCAACATCAATGGCTACAAAGCATCCACTAGAGCTGCGCGCTGCGGGCCTTCAGCGAACTGTGTTTCAATCAAAAGATATCTGGCTATTACAGGCCCGCCTAGCTCCAGCAGTACACCCTGGGCCGGCTAACAGTCCAACCCTTTTGCTACTGTCCTTGATTCAGCGTAGGGGGCACCTACGCTCTGCGTCAGCGTGAAAATGTGGTCAGCGCCGCAGCGCAGCCGACTGTAGCTGAGCAAATAGGTGGTGGTCCCTGGTTGCTAGACGGAGGCTGGGTAACATTGATAAAGTGCTCTGTCCACGACCTCCTCACGAGCTCGGCCTAACTGCCGTTATCAAGGCCCGCTCGCCGCTCCGTCCCGTTACTCGCTCGCTTTACCCTGCGCGTCGCTGACACTAGAGAGGTATCGGTATTGGAGCCATGGCCAGCAAAGGAAGGCCGCGCCGCTGGGGCTTCTTGAGAGAAGACCGGTGAGGAGAGTTCTGGGCTCTTGGCCTTCGAACAGTGTTGAGATGCGGGCTTAGTGTCGTGGTCGACAAACCGTTAAATGGCCCACGACGGCACGTTCAGGGCCACAAAGATGGAGGGACAGGAGTTGTTTTTCGGGCCTTTGGGGCGACTGTTGACGGGACATATCGTAGACATGATAGATTGCGGTCGAGAGTAACGTTGAGTGGAGGTATGGACTGCTTTGAGGGTAGTTGGGAGAAGAAAGAAGGTGGGGTGAACAGAGGAAGGAAACGGGGGCGGAGAGCGGGCAGAAAAAAGGACTATAGATCGCATCTTACCAAGCTCGTTAAATAATAACGTTGATAAAGGTGAGGCAGCAAGGGTAAGTAAGGACGGGACTATACCCTACGCGTGGCCTTGGACCTTTTAGTGCAGAGGCCCAGTGCGGAGGTACCAGGCTTCATATTTCCCCGCCCCGCATGCCCCGATATTGAGCAGGGAAAGAAATGGCCTCCCTGATATAAATTTATCTTGTGTTTTAGTGAATTATCTACGGTCTAGATATGCTATTCGACTCTTATTCCGCCTGGGGATGTGAACTGTGCCGGACTTCCCCTAATGCACTCGACCCGGACTCAAATACGCAGCGTTCCCAAACCATCCTTTGGCGCTCCTGGTGGATCCTCTATATTGTATCATAAGGCGGCCTTCAAATTGTCTCTTTTATATCTATAGGTCACCCTAGTCGAAAAACAAGTCATCGTTAACCAAGCGATTGCTCGAATGTATTTAAGACCAAAAGTTTTCTTACTGATTGTATTGAGGAAAGAATTTTAGGCTCTACTGTATGAAGTGACCTCAATTTAGGGTTACATAGTGAGATGCTAAGCAACTCTTTCGAACCATCTAAGTATTATGTTTCTCAAACAACAGCGTTCTCACGTCGATACAGACCCAGATCTTTGATCTCTAAATCCACCACTCATCTCCAAGCAGTGGTATACTAGGCGGAGGACATAGAGAAAGAAACCGCCATTTGCTCACGGAATCCAAGTCACCAATACTGAGCTGGTCTGTACGAAACACCCCCGGGTAAACCAAACGTTTGGCTTTATGAAACACTCTCTGGGTAAGTGATGGCTGACATACCCGAAAGTACTCTACCAACCAATCCTTTAAGAGATCACGGGGTTGAGATGAATTCCTTGCCCAGCGGAGAATCGATTGATGAGAAAGCGCGTATGACGGACTGGTCTGGACTAGCAGATGTAGGAAAATTCGAGCTTGAGGATATGCAGCCATGGCAAGAAGGAAGGGCTTGTGTGGGATCTGAGGCTCATAGGAAAAATGAGTTGGTGGGGAGTTGTAGGCCTGCTGAAGATCCAAAAGGTACCGAAACAGTCTCTCTCTTCTCTCGTTGATAGCTCTGGTGATTCCGTTCAGGCATGCCTCGCCAGAGAACGTAGGACCGCGTTTCCGTTGCAGGGACGCCCACTCGCCGCTATCACCCGATAAGAACCTTTTTCCAATAGCGCGGCGAAGCAAGATCACAATTTCAATAGACTCCTCCGTCCAGGGGCCCTCGAGTAGGGCATCTGGGATGGATAGAACCCTCACAGTGCGGATTATGTGCGACGCCCCTTGGTGGGTGGATTGATATGATGCTTTGATTATAAAGCTATCTTGCACCGCAAAGTACTTTGCAAAAGGGTCATATATCATGCATAAGTCGGTATTATCCAGAAATGCGGCGCGTAACCCGTTCCCGACTTGGGCATGGCTCGTGTTGAAGTGTAGACAGGCGGGTTGGAATAGGAACTGCCGGCTAAGGGCGTTGAGTGTCAACCCTGGGAAGGTCTCCAGAATTTTCCTGAACCGGGATACCGTGAACCATCGGCAAGTCACAACCTTGGATTGTAGTCTGGCCTGCTCTTTAGGTGGTAACGGTCTATAGAATGTAGGTCTGAAAATAGCGGTAAAGAAATCAAGATCCATATAATCCATCATGTTTGGTGTTGTATCTCTAAGGATTGACTCTCGGTGAAAATGCCGGTTTCGAATACATTGCTGGGGATCGTTCCAGTAGGCCTGGATCACAAAGATTCGGTATATAATTTCCCTGGACACTGCCGCGGCCACTCTGGCAGAGCAGCGAGGGAAGTTCACTTCGAGTGCTTCCAGGTGGATTCTCTCGAGGATTTCATTTGGTAGACATTCCAGAGTACCTGGCGCCATTGGTGCAACTGAAATGTATAGGACTTAGCTCTCTATGCTGTCGGTAATTCAAGGACCCTCCTTGTAAACGTCGTAGAGGTCTACAGTCGCAGATTTATATTCTATCCGTACCAAAAAGCTGCAATGACTAATATTACTCAAGCCATTGAAATTACCGGAGTTAAAATTAAATTAAAATCAGTAAAGACATTGAATATTTTGATAGAGATCCACAATGACCACCCAGATTTTTAGGTGCATCTTTATAATATATTCCTTGTACCTGAGGGCGCTGCCTCACCTCCCGCACATCTCGTCTCACCCCTGCTATAGGTTTTGCCCCAAAAGATATCTATCAAAATCATTCCACGACGTACTGTGCCCATCGCTATTGGATAAAGATATGAGTTTTTCGTTACTAACGCTGTTAGAGGATCTCCGGCATTGACCCCAGCGCAGGACTCACATATCATCCATTCGCATAGTAACTGCTTTAAATTCTGCCATCACAGTATCCAGTTTATTAGCTAGATTGGCGATATCTTCGGATTTTTGTGGTGCATTTTTTTCGCGTATCATGCTCTCAAGGGCTACTAGGCGTTTCTCAAGGCCTTCAATCCGGGAGATCTCCGATATCCTACTCGGAGCAGCTCTAGTGCCTTCCGGCTGATTATGACGCTGCTGACCGGGCTGTTCAACCTTGGCCTTTTTGTATAGCAATGCGGGTATGATATCCTCGGCACGCTTTCGTTTGGCTGGTAGTTGCTGTGGTGGTTGAGTTGGCTTGTAGTATGAAGAACGGGTTAAAGACGGAGGAAGCCTGGGCAGGGCTGTAGTGCGACTGAGGGTGGAAGTACTTGAAAAGTTTGGGCGGGGCAGTGATCCGGGATTCATCGTAGACCATGCAAAAAGGGCTTTGCAATCCCCCTTTGGCTCTATATATATCCCCTTTAATACTCTGTCACTACTGATCTCCTCGCTGGGGTTGTATGCTTAAAATAGAAACACAGACTTGAAGTTCGTATTATTAGGGCTGCATTTAAGCACATTATGCAATGGCATGGATTTATACCAGACGCGCCATTTTCGGCAACCCCCTCTCACGCCGGGACTACCTTTGTTCCCACCTATCCGCCCGGATCAAAAGCTCTTCCTGAGGTAATAAAATGGAAAATGGCCCGGTCTATTTATGGTTTCTGGCTCGTTCATTTGAGTATCTATTTTCTTTACTTCCTGGGCTCTCTTCATCCCAACCTACGATGACTAGAGACTTTGGTCCCTTCTGTTTTACTTTCGCCTCGTTCCTGGCCGTAGCAGACGCGTGACTCCTGCTGGCGGTTTCTAAGCTGCAATTGTTCCTTACAGTAGCCCTATGGAGCAAGTGAGTTCTTTTTCATATAAACCGGAGGTTATGCAGTAGAAAAAAGAATTTTATATGATAACATCGATTGTTTGAGACCTCTTCATCGTGAAATAAGATTGGAATAGACATTGGAGGCACTGTTTCAACCCAAGCCAGCAAATAGCTTATTACAACGTTGATTCCCGAGAAAAAAGTGCCAATAAAACCATGATACATGCGTGAGTGAATACTCTCTAAAAAACCTCTTATCCGACTTTGACCACCCTGCCCAAGCACCCCCAAATCCGGAGAGACGAATGAATCTATTTATAAGATCAACGGGACCCTCTTCCTCATGTTCTTTTTTTCCCCTCTGGGCGGCACTTGAAGGGAGGTTCGATGAAGTATACCTAGCTACCTAGGTAGTTGGTACGTCAAGTATTGTATCTATTTTAGGGCCGCTTTAGATTGACGTGACGAAATTTTGCCTAGTATAGCCTGTTTTGGGGTACAAGCTATAAAATATCTTCGCGGTGTTGATATTAAGTAGCTAAATAAAACAAAAAAAGGGCTAAGTGAAAAGACCTCAAATTATCTACATGTACTCAAATCTAATACCTCCGAAAATCGGCACTTTTGGCTAGTAGGGTAATATCGTGTAATCCCGGACATGTATTTATATAGACATACGTTACATACAACATGCCTGTCATGAGACATGTATGCTGTATTACGTATGCCGACCCACACGCCTCCACTATATCTTACGTATGTAAACACAGTATGTTCTATTACAATACCATAAATACCATCAGTAGATCTATAAAGCAACTCTTGATCCTGTAAAGGCACTATATACCTTTTATTAATCGCTCACAACAAAGCGAGGCTCTGCAGGTTGTCGAGAATAGATAGAAGGACTAGGATCTAACCTTGGAGCATGGCATGGTGACACCTGTCTAATTGGAGGCAGCTTAGGCTTATCCCTTTTTTTCCCTTTGCCTTAAGCCAAATACACAAGCCAATGAAAAGTATGCCCCCGGTCGCCGCCGCTCCGGAAACAATCCCAATGCTTCGCCCGCTCATTGACTGAGACTCTGCTGAGCCATCGGCGGCAACGCTCGAATTTGATGGGGTCGCTGGTGCGCTTCGTGTTCCACTTGTCGATTGACCGATGGTATCAGATGCTTCGAACGAGACTGGTTTGGATCTGTGGGGTGGGTTGATACTGCCTTGCACGACGTCCGGGTCACCCATGGTTTTCATTCCCGGTATATTTTCACTGTTTAACCATAATGAGTGTGAAACAAAATCGAGAAAGGAAGGCAGGAAAGGAAAAGTGTGGGAACTGAGGCCATTTACCTGCTCGATCCGTCTATACCCGTCTTCTGACCCGTGGTAATTTTGTATATCGCTGCATCGTGGGCCGATGTATTAGGTCCAAAGCTCTGGGAATTTAAGACAATCAACCGGGGACTTTCCACTGGAGTGGTGCGAAGTGCGGATAAGTGGGTTGGCGAGAGAAGGTATATAGTAGGCCGAGAAGAGCCAGGAGCCACCCCTTTGTTTAAAGTAGGGTCGACGCTCTGACTTCCCGAGAACGAATCTGTCCTTAGCGATGGAAGGCTCTTTCAATAGTAATATTAGTATTTCCTGCACAAGAGATCGGCCACTTCCTCGCACACACGCACCTCAGTCGAGGAGCCCTTCAGGCCACTCTGTCGCCGTCGAGGTGTCATTTCACTGGCCCCTGGTGTCCACGCCGAGAGAGAAGATCGGTCAATACTTGTAGTAGTGGCCGTTGCCGGTAGCAAGGGCTGGTTCTGGGTATTCCAATCACTTCTACATGTATCGCAGTTTGACGGGGGCTGGACATGCGTCGATCGCGAACGATCATAGGATGCAGTGATGCTTTCCGTCAAGGCTAGGTCCTTTGAATAGCCCTGGTGGGATGATATCCATTTGACGTGCGATTGAACTGGGTGGTATAGAGTAGCGTGCGCTGATCTTGTGGTTGCTGTCGATGGTAGTTGGGAAAAGGAGGTGGTGAGTGGCTGGAAGAATGAGAGTCTGGCTTCTTCGTGTATGCCCAAGGGCTAACTAGGAACCTACCTCATGGCCTAATGTGGACTCGATACTCGCGACCTGAGGACGCTCGCGCCATGACTTTGTTGAGGGAGTGCGAGCCGCATGGTAGGATTCAGTGAAGGAAGAGGTCGAGGATTGCTGCATGGCCTGAGGCCGAATAAACGTGGAATCCATAGAACGATCACCCATATAAAACCAGAACCAATCTAAATACAGTCGGACTGTCTTATTATGGGAAGAATCCCGCATCATATACCGGGTGACTTGGAAGGGGTATGAATTTCTATTTTTATCTCCGTTCATTCTAGCTGGCGACCTAGCAAATCCGGGTAAGGTCTCCCTATAGTCGACTGTCTAGTTGCTAACTATACGCAGCACCTTCCATAATCATCAAACTCTCCAGTGCTATAGGCGGCTATAGTCTATTGGTCGGGATCAATCACTGAATCCACCACTATATGAGATGGCGCTACTGTGACCATGCCTGGGAATTCTTCACTCCGAGGAACAGATATAAACCGCACATCTAGCCCCAATTTGGTTGAGTCTGCATACCCGAGGTAGGCTTAAGTGTGCTCCAATCGAATGGCACTCTCCGAGATGACTGTGATTATTCGCGATCTATAGAGGCCGCCCTAGTCTTGATAATTCTAGAAGGGGAATTTACGGATGAGAGGCGGATAGACACCGATGATCTGTGAGGCAGGTCCACTAATTTTACAGTAGCTAAACGACCGGGGTTGTCACTTGTTCGAGTCCTCGTTAGCTCGACACTTCAGTGCAACTGCCTCCGCCCACGCTTCGCGAGGGAAATGGTTTAAAATATCCCACCCCCCCCCTTCTTCCTGCTCCTCTCTATCCTCTTTCGACCTTCTCTGCACCGGCAAGCTTTACTGCGCCATGAATTCCCTACTCGTATCCCAAGAGGCCCCCCCTCACTGGTCAGCACGCCCGCCTATTGCGGAGTCCAATCGAAAGATACAGGAATACAGCAGAAATTCAAGGGCCACCGGACCGATAGGCGCGCCCCATCAAATCACCCACTACGATACTGGATATTTGGAGCAAGCGATGCCATATTCGATCAATCACCATTCGAGCCTGCCGGCGGTGGCAGCGCGGGATGATTACTCCTGGCAGCTCTCACCCAACCCAAACAAGCCGTGGCAATATAGCCTGACGAGTCGGTTACGCCCGGGCACTGTCCTCCAAGCTTATATCCACACACCTGGGGTAGGTAAATCCCATCATGGATCCGGGGTATATTGCTCAACCTGGTCGGTAGCATTTCCTTCAAGCCACGCAATCCACGTCATTTCAACCGTGGTGCGGGCCCGATATTCTCTGCCCGGGGGCCCAGGCGAGCGACTTCTTTCTCTACACAAAAGAGCGGCTAGGGCTTGCCCAGATCGGATGGCTGGAGCTCGACATCACTATGTACAGCTCTAGGGATCAACTAATGAAGCTGGCGTGGCACAAGAGGGCATTTTTGTGTGAATGGAATGAAGCGTTGCCCACGCACCAAAGTCTGGCTAGCATCCGAACTGAACTCTACGAGCCGGGCCTGCTCCCGGAATATCCGTTCATCCGGGTTATCGTCCGGGCTCGCAATGACCTCCACCGTGGACAAGATCACCAAAGGAATGAATAGGTCGTGCGGCGGTGAATTTGATGGTGTCGGATTAGTGGTCTCTCCGCTCCGCTCTGTGTGGTTTTTCAGGCCGCGAGTCACGGGTTTTGGTGCAGGGCTCGCATCCATTCATTATGTAGACTTAGCATCATCTTCTTACCAATGTTATGATGTCTGCTTTGTCCGAGTCGGTTTTTCTCTGCCTCAATCTCACTGTCTTACTGCCAGAGGTCTCTAGTACTCAATTCGCCTTTTTTGATATGGGACTCTTTTCTCTTTAGTATGGTGGCGAGGCACTAAGTGGCTGCGAAGCCTACTGCTTTCTCTTTCGTCGATCTACCTGCTGTTTCTCTCGCTCGCTACGGTCCGCAATTCTGCGAATAGTATCTCGTATCTCGTATATATAAAGGTCCTATTTTTGGAAGCTACCGACGCGATGTAGTAGTTTTTTCTAGGTTAAATCTGGTGTAGATATTTTACTAAATCGGTTTAGTTTTACGATAGCGAAGCGATATACCTACTGTAGTTCTTCAAAATATATTGGAACGTGCTATCCGCAGCGGTTCGCTTTAAAATCTGGTTCGCACACTGTTTACCTATACGAATTATAGACAGAATTTATAAAGAATTGAACTATCGAATCTAGTGAATAAGTACTCTCTCTTACGAATTATTCAATGATTTATTGGTTGAGGGACGAAAGGATGGACATTTACGACCGTAGAAGCGAGCATATAGTCGGCAACGAGGAACATCGAATTTACGCGCCAAAGCAGAGAAAGTTTTTTTTTTCGCGTTTACTAGCTTCGCAGGCATTAGTAATTCGCTTTTCGATATTTTTGTACGATTCAGACATGATAAATAGAGGCAAAAAGTAGATCGAAATAAAGGATGTGTGTTGAGACGAGAATGTATGTTGAGCGGTGGGTCTGCCTATAGGGGGAGGCTAATGATTTTTATTGTATTTGGAATGCGATAACAAAAAGAGAAGCCTGCTATATAATTACCTTTATAATAGTATCGAGCTGCTATACAAAGGTCAAAAATGGCTAGTTGGGGACGCCTACCTCGATTCATGTATACAGTACTGTATAAAAGAAAACAATTAATTACCTTTATGTTACTGTAGTACATGTATATATTCACCTGCCTTACAGTACGAGGGTAAATACTTACTATAACTCGATAAAAGCAAGGGGGGGGAACTGCTTGCCCACCCTAATCCTTTTTAGATTTTCTACTATCCATACTTAATAAATATCAAAAGTGTGACAGTAGAATTTAGACCTATGTAACTATTAACTATCTAATAGAGGTAAGCGGTAGCTAAAGCGGTGAAATAATATATCGGCTGAGTAATGGATTTTAGCAGAGGTTGGCCACTATCTACTATCGCAGCTGGAGGGCTCTGCGCATTGCATCATAGTCCGGCTTATCCGAGAATGACAACGAAAATGCGAGCCGAAAGAATTCTCGCAGCCCCGGAGGCAATGGCCACAGAAGGAAAAAATTTGGATTGCTGGACGCCACGCGTTTCATTTGGTAGGTCACGTGGAACATCTCCTGGGTCGTCCGAGCCCGAACGTCCTGCCATGGTAGAGAGCCATAACAGGAGAGCCAGGCAAGCATGTATCCTAACGACTGCATATCGTCCCGGCGCGAAAGACTCAGGGCCCTGTGGCGATCCAAACTCGCAAAGCAGGATGTCCCCCCTCTGTCGAAGAGGGGCACTTGTGGATAATGGTGTAGGGATTCTGGGTCACGATAAAAAGATGCTAAGCCATAGTCAAGGAGATAGAGCCAGCCATTGCCCTTGGCCCCAATCACCACATTCGCCGGCCCGATGTCTCCGTGAACCAGTGATTTGCTGTGCAAAGACTCCAGGACCGAAACCAAATCATATCCTACCTTCAGAACTCCTCGGTGGGAAAAGATCCGGCGCGCCTCGAAGATTCTGCTTAGACGAATGCCTTGATATTCTATCACCAGAGGGTTCCGTCGATAATACTCGGCGGTGTGCTGGAGAGGGGTAATCTTCTGGTTTACCCCCTGGACCTGGTACATGGCCTGCCTTCTGAAGATAGATTCCCGATGTTCTTGATGAAGCACAGGCAGGAGATCTTCTCCCGTCCGCGTATTCAGCCCTGCCTACATTAGATCCATCTTTACCTCGGTGAGCATCGGGCCTTCTCTCCTACCACTCAGAATCGTGCCGCGGGTGTCGTCCGCATCGTAGACTTCCTTCATGTAGAGCTTCACTAGTCGAGGAGTGAGTAAGGGTCCCCCGGGGTATACCTCAGCCTTTCACTTACCTCCCGTGCCAGAGGGCCGTTGACTGTATAATAGATGCGGAAAGCGGGCCACAGCCGTAGCAGGAAATGATAGGAATTGAAGTGACGGCCGTGAATGGGGTTAAAACCCTCTTATATATAGGCCGTTAGCAATAATACTCGGGAAAGGCGGTAGTGAAAGAAAAGCACACACACACACACACCTACTACACAATAATCCCCACTTACTACCCTTTTCTTGAATCCACCCCACGTAAGTCTGTTTGACGACTGAGATGCCTGATGCGCGACGGTGGTACCGAATTGGCTCCCATGGATTCGACAGTTCTAAACTTAGAAAAGCGTTTATACAGCTTAAAGAAAATTATGCTGACAATGATACAAGGTCGCTGTAGAACGAGTCTAGTAATGAAGCTAAGTGCCTATAAGTATTGGGTCTGAGGTTGATCCGTGAAAGACGAATAATATCATAATCCAAGAAAAATATAAGAAAACGAAGGGAAGCAAGTCTAAAATGGTTCCGTCATAGTGAGCAATGACTATATACCTGAGAGCATACGGAAATACCCATATATCCGCTTCTTTATGCTTTATCTCCTCTCGGTGGGATTGATTCTTCATTCCTGTCTTCTTTTATATACTAATCGGTAGAAAGAAACTTCCTGTTACTAGGAGGTAAATACAAACTATTTACATGTTGATCTACAATTGAGGGTACTGCCTCCTGCTCCCCGATCCTAAGCTCGAGCTGAGGGGTACATAATGTAGTAGGGGTGTTTAGGAAAACCTGATTTGTAGGTCTGGGTGTTTTGGGAATATCCAAGAGTTTATTGGCACACAGGTGATGCAAAAAGCCGCAGTAACAACAGATCAGTCTACAGGCCATTGCTGAAGTAAATATGGTAGACAAAAACATAAGCCATACCCCAACTATGTCACTACCAATGGGATTACTATATCTTATTGGGTAGCCTATCATAAACAACCTGGTCTTGGTACGAGCCTTGCGATCATGGCAAGAGATAGAGCAGGAAGAAATGGGTGGGAATAAAATAATAAATTAAATAATAAATTAAAATAGGAATTAAAGTAGGAATTAAAAATTGGGAGGAAAAATTGGGGGGGACGGGAAAAGGGAAAAAAAGAAGTGGGAAAGAGTGAGGGGGAAGTCTTACGGAATGCCAACTCGATATCTATTCATATCACCCACCGGGAACCCAGAGCCTAGTCGAGAGGTTAGCGACCGAGGTCTATAATTAGCCGCCTCCGGGGTCGCTATATAGCCTCTCTTCCCTCAAGCCTCTTGATATCAAAATGCTAGCAAATCAGGCTCACCATGCGATCCTGGAAATGTGCCGTGTCCGTAGTCATGAGTCTGCTCAGTGCCCCGGGAGTCATCGGGGCAACCGAGCCGGAGCGACTGGTGCCCCTGGCCAGGGGTGGCTCTTTGGAGTTCATTCCCGTCAGGCCGATCGCTACTACAAAATACGCGGCAAGTTTTAATCTCTCCGAATCCTCTAAACCAGTCTCACTAGGGGATCTCGAAGTTCCGTCCTGCCCGCCGGGCCAGCGGCCCGCTCTTCGGTTGACCTTTAACGCGACGATTCCTTCGGGAACAGGGGCCCTCACACTACACCCGAGCAATGGCCAATCGGATCTGAACTACCTTCTAGACATCCAAACATCCACCAAGTTGAACACCCGGGGTGTTAAAGATCAGAACACCATTTCCGCGTATTGTAATGATTACAACGATACCTTGCCCGCGCAGTCATCTGATCCGCCCTCCGATTCATCCAGTATGCCCCCCCCTCAACTGTGATAACATGGACAGCGCGCTAACAAACTCGAGCCCCTCTAGTGTCGTCGACCCTCGGCCAACCTTCCCCTACCCTGCCATCACTGAGCACAGGTGCGTCCGTTTCCTCCACGGAGCAAGCGATAACATCATCTTCTAGTCAGACCCCTACCTCTTCCTCCCGTCGCGCTTGCCCGTCGAGCCCGGCCATGCAGCCCTCGCAGACGATGCAAACGCCTTCGTCTGGTTTGCCGAGAGGCACTGGAAGCCGTACTATAAGTGAGACAGGCAAAGCAACCAATACCTTGGTTTTAACATTATGCACATGTACATGCTCGGGCTGAACCCCATCTTCATTCTGGTGGACTTGGCCTTTGTTATTCTTTGGGGGTAGAAAATAATAATGTCAATACTGTGGTCGTGCCCTCGAATGGCCCCACACCTTACAGACGCCGCCCCCACCTCCCCCCTGTGCCTTCTGGTTTCTTTGTCTATTATTTAAAAATTCACCATTGGTCAATTTTCATAGCGTCAGAGTATTCGCCGAGGTGGTCCCGCTTTCTAGTCAGGAAACAGTGATCCCTTTCGGGTCCAAACCGCTGTTGTATTTCAAGCGACGTCTCAACCATGCTAAGGAAATGGTATCTAACCCTGGTTTATTTATTTCGGTTCTTTCAATCAACCCAATTCGACCAACTCAGTAATTTAGAAGTTGGAGTATATCTTTATAAGAAGCCGAGGTAGTCGATGGTCCCTTAGTACCAGGCGGAGCGTTTTTACATATATACTGTATCTATGGTGGGACATGGTGTTTCACTAGCTCAAGTAGGTTCTCCTATCGAGCAAGGTTTAGAGGTCGGTCTATCTGTCTATTCAACTGTATAACTATTGATGGGTGATTATTGCCAGATGCAGCTCATAGTGACTAACGAAGCACTTTATTTGTATTGCACACAAGGCCACTTTCCAAGGCTGTACTTGTATATAATCTGGCGACTTATTAGCCATGTAACGATGCTTTTTCCTTGATAATTTCTTTCGCTTTTTATTTTCATATTAGATTTTCTATCTATTTTATTTATTGTCTTCGAGATGGCTGAGTGTGTGCGTCTTGATCCAGCAGCCATCCTGTATATATGTATATATATAAATCCAGCAACAGCGAAATATATACCGGAGGTTAAGCGGTCATATAATTGCCTAGTACTAATATTTGCTGAATGGTATTCCGTGTTGTAAACCAAAGCATTATTCAATTTTTCGGGTGATATATAACGAAACCCTGACTATTGATTGTACATACTCATTGTATGGAAGGGAGACATAGCTGACGTTAAAAATAGAAACACCAGAACGACAGGAAAAGGGCAAAAGAAATATTCGATGAAATAGCAATTGGAAAAAATGGCCAGGGAAAAAAAACTCCAAAAAAAGGATATAAATACTCAGGCTAATTTCTATTAATATAACTTCCTATAGCTCTCTCGTAACAGAGGTTATTTCAATCGCTAGGCACCCACAACTATAGAGCCATCGTTCACTATAAGCCTCACATATTTTCAAAATCCTTGGTCGTATCTCTTCGAGTCTCCTCAAGCCATGCATCGCTCCTCAGCAAATGAATCCGAAGAGGTCTCTTACAGCAAGTGCACTCGACGTTGCTCTAGATGCCATAGACAACATCACCACTCTAGGAGAAAACCCGCAACCACGATTGTATACAACAATTACATCAATGTGGATGCCGAGGGGCTTGATTCCCTGATTAGTCGCCTAGAGGCGGTTCGGTTTCATGGGCCGCCTTCCTATGTCGCGGAGCTGCCAACCGAACCGGACCGTGCTCCACACCCCCGTGATAGCCTATCATATGGCCGTGCCCCAAAAGTGAATCGATATACGAAGCCAACTTGGATTAATAGAGATCGGCGTAGCGCTTAGGTCAAAGTGGTTATATATATAACGGAATGATTCATGTATACTCGGGACTCTGTGTACCCCTACTTTTCTTATGATCTCTTGGAGGGGTTTCCCTGTATACCTTTGCTTTTGGTCTTTCCAATTTTTGTTCATTGTTCCTGACAATTTTTCCTGGCTATTTTTTTTGGGTTATATAAAGTAGGACCTGGCTCGGTCCACTAGGACTTATACATCAGAAATTCCATTTTCTTCGTTAGGTTTATCATCACCTCTTATAGGTTTCAATGCCATCGGCATTGCTAAAATAAGTGGGATTCTATAGATCAGGCATCATTTATAATTCAACATAATGATAAATATACGATACCATAGTTTGGGAATAATGGAATTAGAGCTAAAAAGCAATAAAAACAAAACATTCTTGGGTATTAGTAGGTATACCTCAAGACTTTGGCTATTGGCTCACCGGAACGCTTATGTAACTACAAAGAAAAAGAAATTAGAGGGAAGCCAAAGGGAGAAGGGGAGGGGAAGACAGAGGGGGGAAGAGTAGGGTGAGTGCGAATCAGTGGGAAAAAAAGAAAACAAGTAGAAGAGGGGAAAAAGAATTTACCTCAGTCTCTATTCCCTCTATTTCTTCCCTTATCCTTCTTTTCATCTGACCTGCACGCATTTCCTTTCTATTATTTTATTATTTTGTCTTTAATTTAGAATAAGTAAAGAAAGCAAAAATATGTTTAAAAGAATGATAAAAAGGAAAAAATGAGAAATTAAAAATAATAAAATAATAAAATAATAAAATAATAAAATAATAAAATAATAAAATAATAAAATAATAAAATAATAAAATAATAACATAATAACATAATAAAATAATAACATAATAAAATAATAACATAATGTCATCACGCTTGGACCAGGCCGTTCAGAGAGTTTGACATTTCTTTTAGAAGATCAGCGGAAGATAAGAGTAAATCAATACAATAAATTACTGTCCACAGTGTATTCTACGAATGGCAATATAAGAAGCGCCAACCTCTCCTCGGAAACCATGTCTCTGAAGCTCCAAAATACTTTATCAGTAACTGAACTATTTTCTCGTGAACCAGCAACCGCCGTCAAAGCATACCTAGGAATGGCTAGCACCCCCCTAAGGGCGGCTCCGCGTCCGGATTCTCACCAATCCCCAGGTCCTGAAGCCAGGTCTCCCATCAAAAAGGTACGTACCTATTCGGTATCGAGTTTGTCTTCCACTTACAATAAGAAAATCTAGACACGCCAACAACGAGGTCCCACCACAAAGGACTTGGACAAGGAAATTAGTGACCTTCGAACCATGTTTCAAGAGTCCAACCATTATAATTCGAGCTCTGTGGCCCGATATGAGAAACAGATGGAAGCCTTTGTCTCTAAATTCGAGACGACCATGCCGGGCTGCCATCAGGAAATATTATCCCGCTTATCCTCGCTCGAGGAAATATCATCCCGCTTATCCTCGCTCGAGGAAATACTATCCCGGATACTCGCACACCAACAACAGGCCCCACAGCAGCGTGGACAGCGTAAACCGTCGCTAGCACAGGGCCAACCTCGGTACCACCCGATCATTCCTTCCTCGATATATACCCCGAGGATGTGTGCGTTCCCCTCCCACCTCAAAGTCGGTGAGGGGAAAGATAGGCTAACACTCCAAATAGCAAGGGCTATTGATTTAGCCCAAGCTCAATTGCACTTCTCCAAGGCAGATAGGATAGTCTCGCCAATCTCCCCCGCAGTAAGTCAGGAGAACCAGCACCCTGGCCAAATCAACAACCACGGAGATGTCCCGCGGACCGCTCAGTGAAAGGTCTGACTTGATGGAGACATCGGGGGGGGAATAGGGGGAATTCCGGGAAGACGCCGTGGTCGCGGCCGGTGAGAATCGGATAGCAATGTCTTTATTCCACGCGATTATGCTCTAGCATATACATGTGCGTCACTTCACGTATCCCCGGGAAGGGTGAAGGTGTCTAATTAATTTGTTTCTGTGTTTTTGTTCTATAGTCATGTATAGCTAGTTCCACTTCGACGGAAGACGAAATCAAGGCTTGACTTTATCAGAGCGGACCTTCGCTGAGGCGATCTGGGTATTTTTGCCAGAGGCCCGTTCGCCCTAGCGCTTGAAGACCAATCTAGTAACTGCGGCGAGAAACAATCAATCCACGGACCCCATCGATAGTTTGAGGAGTGACCACGAAAGTCGGGTTTGAGGAACGCGTGCCCAAATCTTATGGACGAAAGAGAGCCCGTCAACACGAACGAAGGGCCTTAGCATCGCTGGACTCACCCAAGGAGCCATCAGGACCAGGATGGAAGAGTGGCGTGGGACGCAGGGGCTGGATAACCCTCTCGGACGATCCAATGGGGCAATCGATTCAAGGGCGCTTAATACCATGCCCCAATTGGATATAGACGGGTGGGAAGAAGGGGGTGGGGGGTACGCCCTGTGGAATAGGAACTACAACAAAAGAGTACAACCCCAAGGTAAAAGATTCATTGGCCATACATGATAGAATAGCGTGATTCATTCGGATACGATTACGCTAATTAGATCATAAAAATGCTCCTGTTTGGTTAAATTGTATCGTCTCCCTCTCTCTTGCTGGGGTCAACGCTTATATTGACCATGTTACAGGTTTTGTAAAGATCGTGGTGGAGTACCCCTGGCTGTGGAAGGGAGAGGGGAAGGGAGGGGGCGGCTTTAATAGGGATTCACGAGGACGTCCACCTGGACTGGGACTCGGGGACTTTCGCCTGGGAAGTTCAACGAAAGGATGACCGAGGTGGGTGGGGCTGGTACCGGAGTCGATGGCTGGTGACCGGGTTTGGGCGCTGGGTTATCAACGGGAACCAAGATGGGCGGGGGGGCAGAGTCCGGAATCTGCGTAATGGCCTCGGATGGTGAAGTGCCTTTCGGAGGAGGGTAAATGTAGGATTCACGCCTGCGGCAGGGGTCAGCCCCGCTAGTATGGGTCCCGGGGGTCGCGGAATCAGCGACCGAGTCCGGCCGTGTTGGTGTAGGGTGATGATCCGGATCAGCAGTGCCGTGCTTGTGGCCTTTTCTCCCCTTAAACCTTCGACCGTGTTTACAGGCCTTGGTCTTTTCTTCCCAGCGTTGCCAGGTCGGGATCCATTGGTCAACCTCGGCCATCAACTGTAAGGTCCAGTGGTTTGTTGGATCGATAGTGCGCCCGAGGTTCGGAACCTGTTGACCCCATTGCTCAAAGCGTCCTGGGCACTGTAGGCGCCGTTGGGTGATCGCTTTAATTCGACGCCGCGTGGGTTCCCACCGGTAGGGACGGCCAAGGGCGCGTGCGAGGTCCGCCGCCACCATTTTGTACCAGGCAACTAGGGTACAAGAGACCCCAAAGTGAGAGGCGTGGCGATTACAGATCCTGAAGAGCAAGGTCTCGTCCTCGATGGTGAGCGGCTTCGCTCGGTCTGGCCAATTATTGGGATTAGGATCGATGCGGTTCGGGCTGGGGGTATCGGCAGGCATTGGAGCGCTCTGGTGATCATCCCAACCTTGATTCCAGTGTCCATTATCAGCTCTCCCAGAGCTTCATCGCCACCGGTAACTCGAGGGGCTCACAAGGACACTTACCGGTCGGACTTTGATCATTCATCGACAGTTCATCGCTGTTCGAGGTGGTCGATATTGTAGTTGATTCTGGGCTCCCCGGTGCTGACTTGGTAGCCTGCAATTCTTGTGTTGGGGATGGGGGCATTGCTGAGTCCATGGCAGACGGTCTGTTGGGCGGTGCGTGGTGGTGTGGTAGGAGCTGAACTGATACAAATAAGGAGTAGTGAATTAGGAAAGGTAGAGAAATATGAATGAAGGACAAAAGACTCGACCCGATACTGTCTTTATATATACCTTTTTTATGTCTATACATCGAACTTTTAGTAATCGATTATAATGACCTTGGAAATGAGTAAATACCATAATAATTTTAAGGAAGGAGAATGTTCCAAACTCTAACCAAACCAAAATCAAAGGAAGGATTATTATTATTAGTTAATTAGTTCATTATTAAATTTTTGAATGACAGAGGAGAGAGAAGGGAAGGAAAGAAAAAAGTATAGACAAAAAATGTGGAAAAAAAAAGCAGAGAACAGTGGAAAAGAAATATAGGGGAAAATACAGGGGAAAAAATGTCAATAACAATTCCGGTTTTAGTTGAGCTAGGATATTTTGGGTTTAGGCTAGTTCGGTCATGGACTTATCAGTCTTTGTTAGCTGAATCCTAAGATATAGACATACAAAGGTATATAAGCAAATAAATATATATAGGCATAGGCATGGAAATATTGTGATATAAACTTACCAAATCTCCCCCGTCCGCTCATACGAGAGAATAGAAACATCATCATTGTTGCCATCCGTGTCAAAGAAGAAGCAGCAGCGACTGTTAAAGGCGAGTTTGGCATTATACGAGTGTTGCAGTGAACCAGACGAATCTTATTCAATAATTGAGCAACCCAAGGTAAGATGTTAGAAAAAGAATCGAAGTACCATTTCAAGATGCAGGTGCGAACATTGTCGACACAGACCCCAACACGCTTAGCAGCCATCACATTTTCTCATGAGCTATGACCAGTGGCGTCTTCTAGTATACCTCTTGCTTTCTCACTTATTAAACCCGCTTTAAGAGCGGACTTAGGCCCTTTATCGACCCCGTATTCTCAGCTGGCCTAACTCAGCCAAAGGTTTTGCAGAAGAGTCCTTGAATATTTCCGGATCTTCTAGTTAGATTCTCAGTTCCGTAGACTTGAGCTGCTCTTCAATTTCCGTGATTTGCCTAACTATCTCCTCGATCTCCGAATTCTTCTCGTTAATCGTAGTTATTATCTCCTCCTTTTCTTAATAAAAATTCTGGCCTAAATTATTTGGAAAATATTGAGAAGGTTGACAGGATCCCTTCGATAGACTTCGGAGGTAAATCAAAAAACAAATCAGACCTGAGAATTCGAGGTCCTTTGGACCGAAGATTCGGTAGAAAAGATAATGTTTTCTAACTCGAAATATTCGCCCACGAACGCGTGATAGCGCATCTCCTTTTGTGTATCTGTGGTGAGAGGGTGTTCCCTTTTTGCTTTTCCATTTTCGAAGCCCCTACGGCTTTAGAACGCGTGGAATTGTGAATTGAGGGGGATGATTCAGGAGTGTTCGCACTAAGAGCTTTATACCTTGCTCGAGGGTTCTCAAGAGCCATCCAATAAATATATGCCAAATAATATAATCGCCTGAATTAGAAGGCCATGGAGTTATTGTAAGCAATCGCGAGTGTAGTAAATTGTACTGCGGTGGAAATGCAAATGGCGAGCGATTTTGGTGGGTCTTGCGCCATTTCTGAGAGCAAAAAGAGGGGTTACGTGTGTGAATTCGGATAATTCAGTCCTTGGTCTGTGATTATCACTAAATGTTAAAATATTGTATATTCGTTGTGGTGGGGAGAGGGAGGAAGGAGGGGGGGAGGGGGAGATCTGAATATGGATTTAACTAATATAGAATAGTGTCGGAATGATTTTGGACCCATTTATAATAGGGGGAAAAAAAAAACAAGTGTCCACGGGTCCACCTAACCTTGGAAATATAGAAAATAGACAGGGATTAGTAAAGTCTTCCAAGGCTGTTTTTTAGTTCTTTCTCCCCCATCTTTCACTCTTTCTAGTTGTCTTAAGTCCGTTATCTTTATTAACAACATGCTATTCGCTATTCATAAAATCCTAGGCCCCCTAAAAGAAGATGAAAAGGAGTAGTGAAGAACATATACCAATGCTGCTTTTCTGCCACTCCTAAACTCACTCAATTTATCTCTTCGTGGAAGTGGTTGGTTAGGTACTGGTATAGATATGGGTTCTTCTTGATCTCCCCACATGGGATATGTTCGAGTGATGCCCGATACGTTTTCAGAACATAGACACCAAGCGTTACGCCATTTGTGAGGTAGGCATTTAATAGAGCATAACAACGCGAAAGGGGGTGGGACTCTTTAATTGGACCTCTAAGCTGATTGGCTTGCAGTTTCGGGGCATTTCTCAGCAACCAGACAAAGTTGTCATATTTAAAGATGGACCAAGTCAATCGACATGTGCTGCAAAAGTGCAGGAAATCGATAAACATCAGTTCTTTGGCGATAAGAACCAATAATTCCTCGGGTAACGCGTCGAAAGGAGCCATTTTGGTTTGGTGCTGTCTTCAAGATGAGGTTGCGATGAGTGATCGAAGGTTGAGGGCTAAAAGAGACCACTTCAACTTGAATCTCTTGTGTAGAAGGGAAGTTCGCCCGAAGACACTTGGGGCAATGCTCATAGGGGTAAATGGGAGATTGAATGAAGTAAAGAAACCTCCAGTTAGATTGAGTCGATTTATAACCTATTTATAAGTTTCCAGGTCGGGTTCAGACAACTACACAAGAGAGGGAGAAACCAGAAGAAGAGATGGTCCCGAAACGAAAATAGAAAAAAGAGGGGATTTGTAAACACGGAGTCAGAAAGAAACAGAGGAAGGAATAAGGAATAACAAAGCGAAAAAAAGAAGAGAAATAACCGAGTTTTTGACAAGTGGGAACTTGTTCTATATGTATTGAATACCAACGTCCAAGCGGAAACCATTCCCTATGGTGCGGTGTTGGAAGAATCACTAGTGTCTTTTCTACAAGGCGAACGGGAGCTTGACCCTGTTTTAGAGAGAAATCTTAGCAACGGACAGGGAGATACAAATGGTGTGCCGAATTCGGACGATCGACAACATCGCCAGTCTGTGTCTCTTACTGGAGAAAACTCAGCAAGAGGATTCCATGAACGAAATAGCGATCCTATAGTGCCTTCCTTATTAATTTAGAATCAAGTTCCTATTGTCTTTAATCCACTAGACTATCGTAACCTCGTTCTGGGTACTCAACTTCCCCTAGGTTCTCAATTTCCTGGTGTCTTTAATACGTTAGATTATTAATGCATCCCTCCAAACGCTCGAGGTTGTACCGCCGATAATTTGAAACGTATGGCATCGTGGGAAAAACTCTTTCACCGTGTCAGGTCTATGCGGACTCCGTGATACGAATTTTCTAGGTATTATCATTCATAATTATTTAGTTAACTATTTCCTCGCTAATCGGCGGAATAAACGGTTTCTCAATCACACAGCACGTATACGCTTTGCATCTGGTGACTCTGACTGACGCAAATGGTCTCTTCGCTGGTCGTGATCGCTTTAATGTGGGCCGATAATCCAATGTAGAGCGATGAAAGTCGATAATCAACGCCCGTCCGAGTTCATTATTCCAAAGAATATTGTCAGGCCGAAGATCCTGATGAAGGATTCCCAAAGAGCGGATTTTCTTTCTTGACCTCCGAATCTCCCGTTGAAGCCACGAGTTCTGCTCAATCGTTGCTGTGCTTTCGCCTCCCCAGCCCATGATGAGCATGTGACGAATTTCACCAGCTCCATGAAGAAAATAAATTTTTTCTAGGTCGATGGTCCCGAGGAAAACAGGTACTGCAGAGCCCTGGACTCTCCGCAGAATTTGGTATATCTGTGCTTCACGTGAGACTTCCTTCCAAAGTCCCGACGTGGTGCCCTTCCCGACAATTATTAATATACTAATACTATATTAATACTATATTATTATATTTGACTTTTAGAAAGTATATTTCTTTTATTTAGGTAAGAAAGAGAACTGTTGCTCAAGATTTTGAGTAGTATTAAGATCGTTTTGAGAGAGAGTTACTATAGTTTTCTGTTGATAGGGTCAAGATAATTAACAAAGATAGAGAGAAAAAGAGATAATATTTTCTAAAATAAATTTATTTATAATGTATTAAAATTGTCTTATTTTAATTATATTAGATAAAATAAAAAGTATTCACTAGTATAGGTATTTAATACCAAGTGTGGCCTAAATCTCTAATAGTGGCCCGAGCTAAATGCCAACTATTCATTTGACCTGTATGCTCTAAGTCCCGACCAGTGTTCTCTAACTGAATTACATTAGCTGGTCACGGATTTCGGCATAAGTATCTTTCCAGAAAAATCAACATTCCTCTGACAGGTTATGTGGATGGATCTTTCCTTATTTGTTTTACCATATTTCTAGCTTACAGTAGGAGCTACGTTATACCAGCGTCTTAGCAGTGATCTTACTAGACCGCGTTAGTTTCGTGCTGTTGGATAATTTGAGAGAGTGGAGAACATGTGACTTGGTAGAAAGAGATCTGCGACGTTCTTTTTGGTCGCGGGACCTGTGCTTTTGTAGACTGTTTCTGTTGTCCGGTCATCTGACTGGATGGAATAGCCAA
The DNA here is from genome assembly GCF_028826965.1 of Penicillium alfredii. Lineage (NCBI taxonomy): Eukaryota > Fungi > Ascomycota > Eurotiomycetes > Eurotiales > Aspergillaceae > Penicillium > Penicillium alfredii. The sequence continues at coordinate 105,496 of NW_026622700.1, read as the reverse complement.
CGCCTTGGCCAAAATTGAACCAATTATATTCAATATCTAGAGGGTTTTATAGTGGACGCCGCTTGCGATTCGGATTTCCAAAGGCGATATTATGTACCACATTACGTGACGAGCTAGTGGGGCCCTTATTATTCTACGACCACCGATATGGCGCTTCAGAGGGGTAGGGACAGTCAAAGCTGTTCTGAAATACGTAGGCCAAAAAGCTATGGAAAGAGTTTGATGTGAATCGGCTGAAAGGTATTCGATCCGAAAGAACGCGATTTATATATCAACAATAATGAAAGCTACTATTACTCCCCTTTTTAAATCTGTCCGGGATTTTTATGTTAACAACCTCGATCTTTGTTATTCTGGCTAGATTTTTAGAGTCGGCTACGTAAGGCTGTACACACTCATAAAGCCACTTCGCACGCCTCTGTAGTTCTGGACTCCCTACCAATTCCTTGTATAGAGCGCAATACTTGCTTAGATCGCAGGATTCACATAATAGTCCTGCCTCTATTTCTCCTACTAGATTGCAAGACTATGAGTGTCTTTAGAAGTGTCTTTTACCGTGATCTCTGTTCCCCTACTCAGGGGATTCATATTAGATATAGGATACATAAAGAATAGGAAGAACCTATATAAGCTTTAAATAGAGTACTCAACAAGCCTCCATATTTACAAAAGTTCAACTCTAAGAATCTATAGTATAGAAGAGGGAAGCCAGGTATATACAAAGGAATACTGTCATATTTTGACCTTGAAAGAAAAAATTTATAAATATACTATTTAATTTATAAATAATATCATACACGGCATTGTTGCTCTTCATTTAACACAGGCGCTAGGGAAAAAGAGGTGAGTGATCAGGCTATTCGGCTGTAGGTTTAAGTGTCTGACCATGAGGAGCGAGATGGCTACTGCAATATCTCGAGGAAGTGACAGCGATTAGCCAGACCAAGAATCCATCTCATCATTGCAAGTGGGGCTGGGGTGACGTTCTCTGCGTCATACCATTTTCCTTATTGCCGAAAAGGTAAAAGGTAAAAACCTGTGCGTATTGATAGAGTTCCTAGGTGTTCAATAGCCGCTGGCGATATGAGGGCGGCTATATAACACTTCAGTCATGTGTACTCAGAATGCCCCCTTGTATCATATACCGGCTAACTGCAGACAAAAGGATTATCGGTACATATATATACTAGCCTGGGCTTTACTAGGCTTATTCAGCTTTTGTAACTGTCTTAGAGTTGCATGATAGATTTTCTTATGCCTTTATTACTTTATATTCTCCTGTAATCCCTTTGCGAAACTCGAAGTTACCCAAGGTATTTAGTATGCTGCTGATGAACTAGGATTCTCTCTAGAGGAGGGGGTTATCTTAACTATACTTAGGCCATGGAGCGCACTCTTAGTATTTTACGAGTATATGTTCGAAGGTATAACCTGATTCTTACGCGTCTGTATACCTTTGTCCCTTTTTTTGTGTTTCGTTGGATTTAGGGATTTGACTTGATTTAATTTTTCTGGAGTTCTTATTATTAAGGTATCCTAGAGCCATATTCATCACTGTATTTTTCCCGTTGTACGGCATTCGATGACAGACTTTTTGATATAGAAGAAAGGACTTTTTACTTACTCGAACTTGGAATCGTATAGTACCTCATCGTGGAGCCGTTTTACGTAACCATGTAACTAACTAGTTAGTTAGTTAACTACCCCGCTGACTAAGCGTTGGAAAGTTTGAGACAGTGCGCTCTAAGCCTGGTATGATAGTAAATAATAAATTGCCGCAATCATGGAAGAGTGCACTATTTATACCCCTAGGTTCGCTTGCATTGCTATAACCTTCACGTTTCGCTGCCAACAGTGATTGGAGAAATATTCCTTGTTTGAAAAGATGTTATTTTCCCTTTTACATCAATTTTGGTTCCATTGTGCCATGAGGCGTCTGCTCCGCGTCTTCGGGCACACCCCTCGCCTACCCCCCTCCAAGATGGAAGCCTCAATAACGGAGGCTAGGGGGAACGTGGCAGACCGAGCTGTTGATTCTCATCGACAGTTAAGGGTGGTGGTCATTGGTGCCGGGATCTCGGGGATTCTGGCCTGTGTGCGGTTGGCGCAGAGAATCCCCAATCTCGAACTATGTGTGTACGAGAAGAACGAGGACGTTGGAGGTACCTGGTTTGAGAACCGGTATCCCGGCTGTGCATGTGGTAGGAACCTATGCCCCTGCCGCCGGCTTCGAGAAGGATCAACTGATAGAGCGCTCAACAAAGATATCCCAGCCCATACCTACCAAGCCACCTTCGAGCCCAACCCGGAATGGACTACTAACTACGCCTTGGCATCTGAGATCCACCGCTACTGGAAATATCTTGCACATAAATACGGTTGCATGAAATATATCAAGCTGAAGCATCAGGTATGCGAGGCGGTCTGGGATGACACGAAGTTTAAGTGGCAGTTACAGGTAAAGAGAGACCCAGCCAGATGCAAAGCCTAGGGGTATCTAAGAAATTGCTAGATTCAAGATCGGGACAGTGGCACCACGTATCCGGATCAATGCGAGGTTTTGATTCAGGCTACGGGATTATTGAATCACTGGAAGTGGCCAGCGATTCCGGGTCTTCATGAGTTTCAGGGTAAGCTAATGCATAGCGCATCCTGGGACGAGAGTTACGACTATATGGTGGGTTTGACTAGCGTTCCGCATAGTCAGGGGACTTACAACTTCTAGGGCCAGCGGGTTGCGATTATCGGTAATGGATCGAGTGGTATCCAGATAGTTCCCGCTATGCTGCCGAATGTGGCACACATTGACCACTATATACGAAATCCGACGTGGATTGCCCCGTCATTCGCAAAAGCCTATCTCGATGGGCGCGGACAGGCACCCGAGAATTGTGATTGGCTCCCTTATATGTTCATCGGCTGCGCTAACACGAAATGGCAGTCGCTTTTCCCGAGGACGAGAGAAAAACGCTTCGGGAGGACCCCCCAAAATATCTGGCAATGCGAAAAGGTAGGCCATGTTTGACGGGGCCTCTGGACGAACTCTCACTAGGTCAATAGGTCTTGAGCTAGTTTTACAGTCTGTTCATGGGGCCACGCTCTTGGGCCACCGACAACAAATCGCCGCGCAGCAGGAGTTTACCCGCCACATGGACCATTGTCTGACCGATCGGCCCGACCTCAGCGACGAGCTAACGCCCAGCTTCCCGCCCGCATGTCGCCGGCTGACCCCGGGCCCGGGCTATCTGCAGGCATTGAAAAACGAAAAGGTGAAGACGATCAAGTCGGCAATAGTAGGGGTCGACACAACTGGCATTATCACCGCAGACGGACTGCACAGGCCGATCGACGTGCTTGTGTGTGCAACGGGTTTCGATACATCGTACAGTCCCCGCTTCCCGGTTATAGGCCGAGGAGGTATCTCGCTCGCAGAGCGGTGGAAAAACACCCCCGAGACATATCTGTCGATCGCTATAGACGGCTTCCCCAATCTTTTCCATTGTCTCGGACCCAATTCCGGACTAGGCGAGGGAAATCTCTTGCTTGTGATCGAGCGAATCGCCGATTACTTCACTGAATGTGTACGCAAGATTCAGCGTGAGAATATTATGGCCATGACACCCCGAGACGATGCTGTTCGGCGCTTTACTCAGTACTGTGATCAGTACTTCTCAGGAACGGTATACAGCGGCGAATGCCGTAGCTGGTACAAAAGTGGCACAGAGGATGGGCGCGTTACAGCCCTGTGGCCCGGTATGCTCTCTATACCACGGGATAACAGCTACGTGTTAATTGTCTATATAGGCTCATCGCTACACGCAAAGGAGGTATTTACACACCCTCGCTGGGAGGACTTTACATATGATCATGGCGGCAATAATCCCATGGGCTGGCTAGGTGACGGGTGGACGGAGGACGAGAAGCGCGGTACTATCAGGGTAGATTATTTGGATGATGACAAGATTGACTTTCCTCCCGTGCCTCTGGAAGGATCCTAGTCAGGGGGCTCCCAACATACGTGGTATCATTCACTGGGAAAGGCGATATGTAGATATCCCATGAATTTCTGACTAAATTGATCATTCCCGGTTGCCTGTTATCAAGAGAAACCGAAACCCGGACGCTCTAGCTCGCTTTGTTGCAAGAAATATATCAATAATGTGGAAGCAGTCGGGTGCATATTCTTTGCCCCTGGTGCTTTGAGCCTACGCAAATAAGTGATGTGGCGTTATAATTTTGTCTTAGTCACCAGTGATTGACTTTGATGGCTATATCCGAGGGTACGCCTCGAATAGTGAGAATATACTGACCATGGCGCCAGGAAGTGCGTGTTTATTCCAATTACTACGGAGCGTACATTTGGAAGTGCATACTTGCAGAGGTAAAGAATCCAGACTATTTGGCCCTCGATGCCCTCTAATCCACGAAATTAGCTTGGCGCAGAGAGGAGGTGTTCGCTTTGTATTTAACGGAACGGAGATACCAGTCCATCTTCAACCTCTGTGGTGTAGGCGGGGAGCTCGCAAGGGCTTGTTGATGGCTCTCCAGCCTGGTACATTTCAGTAGGGGTCTTGCAAATCGAAGAGTGGCCTATGGAGCCACTGGGGGTGATCGTAGACTCCCTAGACTGACTCGAGTGGACGGGTAACTCAACCACCCCACCCACGGTGCGTGTTTGCCTCACTTCCCTATGACTCTCTGACTGAATCTGCCGTCCATCCACTTCACTCGGGCCCCTGGTATGGGGGAACAATCCAACGGCGTGGAGCAATTGCCGAAGAAGCCCATGCCGCTCATAAAGACAGCTAGGGCAGTCACGTTTCCATCGCCACACACACAACCATAACATAGAAACACATACGCAGAGAAAAGGAAGCGAGATTGCTACGGCAGCCGGTACCACCCATTCTGGTCGACCGACATCGCTTCTTTGGTTGGCTGGTGGAGCGGGCGTGGGGTTGTTATAGGGATACCAATGTGGGGGCTGCCTCGGGTAGGCGGAACTAAATAGTGAAGGCAGCTCTGTGTTCGCCCAGGTCGCTGGGGCGGTCCTGGTCGCCTTTCCCTCGCCACTAGAATTGGCGGATTAGCAGGAATATTGATCCCCAAGCTCCTCAGCCGATGGCCTTACCTGCCCCCAATGTTATGAGTGAGCACGGCCGGCACGCGATATTCCTGCCACGAGTCCGGCCGATAGGATGTCTGGAAGTCTAACGAGTTGAGGTTCAGAGACTGAACGATCCCCCCCTTTACGCACTGGGAAGGGTCCTTGAACCGACCGCCCACGATGAGCATTTGGTCCGGGAACACGCGAAAGCACCGATGCCCGCTGCGACCATGCTCGGTGGTTCCGACCCGCCCCTTCACCCAGGTAAAAGATGGGAGGGAGAGAATATACACATCATCATACGGTGTGTGCTCTGCATCCTGTCCGTCGTAACCACCGTAGATATATATATTATGCGAGCTACCATCCGAGGCGGATGCCACAGCCGAGCAGAACAACGTGCGGCCCTGGCGCGGGATATTGCCGGTTGTGTTCTGGAGATGCCTGTAGAGCGTTAGTGTCTCCTCTGGAACCATAACTGGGAGAGAAGGCGGGGGCGTGCCATTTTCGGTTCGCGATATCATAAATCGGAATCGTCTCCATAAACCCTGGACTGACTCGGTCCTAAAGGCGGTCTTAACTGTGGTCCTTGTCGACTAACCCCGTGAAGAGACGTACATTGTCTTCCTTTTGGGAAGCAGAGAGACCCGTGGGATAGATACCCTCTGGGTGAACGACCCCTCCAACGACGGCCAGAACCCCCTGTTGCGATACCGGGATCCAAACCAGCTCTGCATTTGCCCGCCCTGAGATAGCACTCGGTAAGGTGATGTTTTCCCATGATATATCGTCCTGGCCGTTGCCCAGTTTGACAGCCATCATACTCTCGGCCCTCGTACCCGCAGAACCATTATATGCTGCAACGGGACCCCAGTCCTTAGCGTGTATGCCACTGAAGTAAAAGCCTAGATTCTCGCTCGGAATGGAGACATCAGCTCCATTTGTGATATACCTAGTAATACCTTTAGGGAGCGTGCTATTAAAGAAGCCGGGTTTCCAGGATGAAACTTTGGTCTCCGGAGCATACTCCTGATAGACCAAGATATCGTGGGGACCGGGCATGCCGTGGCTGTCACTGGGCATGGTCAGGCCGCTATGTAGTAGTCAGGGTTGATGTGTGCAGAAATCTAGATAGAGGGCACTCTCACCCGTAAAGCACAAATCCATAGCTGTTCCCAAACATCGCACCGTCTTGAAAGTTCATTGGCGCATCACTTGGATGTGGATTAGAGGAGAAAAGGCCGGATATATTGGTGGTTTCGATATCAAAGCCCTGGGCGAGAGGTAGCGTGAGGAATGTATCTTGTGAGCCACCTATTTGCAGGCTGTATGTTAATTATAGGGCCCATTCTGTAGAGGGCAAAACGCACCATCATTCTGCGGGGTTCCATAAGTCCCATCGGAGAGGCCGCTGTAAATTCGTGAGCTGTCAAGGCGCGTCAAGGAATTAAGGTACAAGACATACCTTCTCCACCATAATGAGCCCCCATTAAAGTGTATCTTGTCTCTAATCCAAGCGGCTTGGTTTGTCAAAAGGATGTTCCATAGATCAAGCAGACGGCTTACCTTGATACTGCGACCAGTTACACATTGAGATATTGATTGGCGCCCGCCATTTCTGTCCCCTAGCGGCTGCTATGATACCCGCAAGGATGCAGAACCTCTGTGTGATGGAGTTGGGGAGCATTTTTCACGTCGAATATAGCGAGAAAATGGTAATTTGCAAAGTGATCGTTTCCAAGGTCTGTGTCTCTGCTTATTATATAGCGCAGGCTGGAACCTGAGGCCACAACCTGTGGAGACATGCTTATTTTTCTGTGGTTTTACTTACCAAAAATTACCTGAACCTGTTGGGAAGGCTTACCGAACCATGACATCGCCCTGTCCTTATAGTGAAGACCCGCGTGTGCACGCATTCATATATACATATACCTGAACAGAGCCATATTTCCTTACCATGAGAAGAAAGCCTCCTTTGACAGTCCTATTACTGCTATTTACTGGGGAAAGATCAAAGTTAACTCATGGAAGGGATCAAAATGCGGAAGGAAAACTTCCTTTTAGAGAGAATCTACTCTTTGTTCTTCACTAAAAGCTATATTATTCCAATCTCTGGATAAAATGAAAAGCGCGTCTATACCACCAAAGGACAGGGATATAACCACATCCCTGTTTAATTCTATGTTGGTAAATTATGGCGACGACATACGCTTAGGCAGAGGCCACTAAACCTGGATGAATGCGTAGTCTGTGGTTTTGTTCTCTCTCTCGTAGGAATCAGATATTAATATAAGTTCCGTGGATTGTTTTGCTTCAAGTCTAGTCTATGATAAACGCATTTATCTGATCTTTGCGGCCCCAGAGAAGGGTCCGTCCTTAGAAAAGACACGATAAGAGAAATATATATCGGAGGAACATCTTGACGCTTATTCCGAAGAAGAATGAGCTAGTTACTGGCTTTACAGCGATCCGCGATAGAAGGTGTGCCCAGTCAAGATTCACGACCTGGAGGTGTATATAACTGTTAGTGACTTAATCACTTGAAAGACTTAGGTCTGTCCATAGGGTCCAGTAGTCAAAAGAAAACTAGATGATAGCTATCCAAATAGTATCTTCCATTATAAACAGAAATCGCCATTAAGCTTAGAGCTAGAAAATATTTCTCTCAAACGAAAGAGCAATCAGAACCAGAGGGAAAAGGATAAAGCATGATATGCCAAAGAAATGGTAGACACAAATAAAGAGACTGCACTGAAGACAAGTTGGCATATTGTCAAAGAGCCCGGTGGCATAGTTGATCATGTAGAATGAGCCAATGTTTCGAGATGATGCCTCAGCTAGGGGCGATCGTGGTTGTGGGACACCAGGTGTCTCGGTATTACCATCGTCGGGGGATGAGAGTCGTAACGAATCTTTAGGGTTTTCTTGTGTATGTTCGATTCCATTGGGAACAGAGGAGGACATTGTATCAAGGTTGCTCTTGCTGGATGGGGGTGGATTAAAACCACGATGATCACAATGCAAATAGGTGGGAAGGAGGGGATATTGGCTGTTATTTATAATAACCGTTTGAACCAGCCGGGTGGTATTATTAGTTAAAGAGGAGACGTGGAGTGAGGCGGGGGCTTCTGTTGAACATTGGACTCTAGGGCGGCTGTTTCCCTTATTTCTTATTTTTTTCCCTAATCTTTTTTTAGTAATAACACATTAGACCTGAGCTATCCATAGATGTATTTCTGGTGTATTTCTATTTTTAAACTATCCCAATATTATCGTACGTCGGTGAGTGTCTAGAGCATTGATATATGAATATGGTGCTTTGAGGTTTGTTGTCTCAAAGCCATTCATTGCAGATATGCCCGAGTGGAAGATTTACTTTTGTGGTGATCTTATTCGCCAATGGCCACCCGCAAAATCAAGTGCACCAAAAACATGTCTTCCCTCTTCGAATCCACTATATCATCGGTCTCTCGCATTAATAACGCACCGAAAACCTCTTAATCGGATTATGATTCATAAGCGCCGACGAAATCCCATCCCGTCCTCCTTTACTAGACGCGGCATATGACCATTCTCCTTAATTAATTGACACAAGCCATATAAAGTCATAATTGGAAGAGCCGTATGATGATTTGTTTGAGATTCTGTTTTCAAACCACAGTACAAAGAAATAATTTCAAGACCGACGGCTGTTCTATGTTGATCCATCATAAGACAGTTTAGTTGGCGTTGAGGCGAAGAGTATTAGACCCTGTCTCTGCCAGGGGGGTTTACCGCAGTAGATAGCGGCATCCACCAAAAAACGATATAAACCATAGATAATTATTGATCCATGAAGATTTCGCACTCTACTACACCTGAAATTGCTTGAATAATTACTCTATATATACTCCTTCAGTAGGGTGGCCTTTCACGATGATTTGATGAGAACATATTCGATGAAGGCAGATATGGCCGTGGATATTCATGCATTTAGTGTATCTTTATTACGTCGGCAAGTGTACGATGAAAACGGCAAAGTGGGAGACGTAGAGAATCAAAAAATAAATAGTTAAACATTTTCGGCAAAGAAAGCTTGGTAATAGTATTGGCCGAATGCATTGAAAAAGTGCTAATATCTCCTACGGTAGAAGGTCGGGAACTACGGCACATGCTTACAGCCTTTTTGACCCAGAGGACATATTGAATAATCTCAATAAATGTAATGCTTTGCTGTACGAATAGAATAATAACTTCACCGATTTCTAGTCCGGTAACTTATTGAAAAGATGAGAACTTCCATATTTCTAGATAGTAGCCTCGTTGAAGAGGCACGATGACCACCTATTCCGGAGGTTTGGGGGTGTTTAGCAGGTTCGGGTTCGAGTACAATGGGCAATGTAGAAACCTTGGTAAGAGATAATAATGGCGAATTTGTATGTAGTTGTCCAGAGGGTTGTGTGAATGGCCATACGGCATAATTTATGGCAGGGAAGTGACCGATCTGAGGGATATTATATAGTGGATTTATGCTATGGGACTGGGATTGAGCATAGGGGTTGATAATCTGGCAGGGGTTTGTAAGACACCAATCGTCTAGCATAGGAGTATCGAAATATCCACTAACAGTATATGGTTCAGACAACATGATCACTGGATAAGACCTGTAAGGCTCGTGGGGCATTTTTATAATATTCGTATCATTTGGTTGCCCGTTAAAGGAGGTAGCAATAAGGCCTAGGGTCAATTTATAGATAAACCATTGGAAAATATCTAAAAATAAACAGTGGCAAATCAAGTCCAGTTTTATAGAAATAATAATCTAAGTATTAATAGAGATGATAATAATCATAATGATTATACTGATGATAATGATCGTCATATTAGTGATAATGGTGAACTTACAGCTCATCGCTTTTTCTGCTATTATTGGCTTCATTTTCTTCAAATTGCTTTGTAGGGACATATTACACTAGGTCCTTTCATGCTTAGTATATGGTTTCTTAATGGTAGTATATAAATATAAGATATATATATATATATATAGGCAGATATTCTTATTAACATTGTGATAATAAGTGACCAATGACCAAATACTGATATAGATTGGTATCAACATGCATAGGATAATTATGAGAACAATTAAAGAAGCTTCTGTAAATCTACATAGGTGATATGTAAGAATTTTAAAAGGCTAAAACTGTAAGAGTTATGTCTTTTAGTTCTGATGATTTAGCGTACTATCGTACTAGCGCTATGAAATAGCCAAAGAGCTATCATAGCTATAAAAGAACCCTCCTCCTCGGCCCTTGTTTCACCCATCCTACATATTTTGCTGTGATTTCCTTTCTTTCCTTTCTCTTTTCTACTCTTTTTTACTGCACCATGCAGGGCTCGGGATGTAATTCATTCAACAACCAGGCGACGGGCTAGCCTATAAACACCACCTTCGAGCCAAGGCATAAGAATCTTTCACTCGACGCTAAAGATTACCGAATACCCTTTCCTCAAGCCATGCATCAAGGCGGTATCAATACAATCCATCCAAGTACGGATCTTAATAATTACTTCTATTCACCTAATGGAGCGCTAATTGTCCGCCCAGGTAACATAGTAGCTAACGTGCAGAGCGAAACGGGTAATAACCGCCCCCCCAAAGATCGATATATTATCCGCCATGGTCAGCTATATAAGAAACGCTATAGGAGTCTCTATCCTCGAGGGGGCTTTCAACAAGGTAAGTTAAACACAATTGTCGAAATGGGAAATATGCCAGATTAACCACCGCTCAAAAGATATGCCGTATGGTGTAGTTCGAAACAGGAGCCATCATAACCAAGACTACCTCACACAAGGGATGAATGGACACGCCCCACGATCCTCTCCTGCTGAGGTGCCAAATATCCGTCGCCCAATTCGATCCAGGAACATTGCCCAGTGTAGTGTGTCTCATCAGCAAAATCTTCACACGCTCCCACCCTTGGCAGGCTCTCGAGCTTATTCAAGAAAAGACGGCGGTCAATGCACACTGCCAGGCATAAGGGAGATTCTTTTCGAGTGCCAAAAGCAGCAGGGCTGTCGTGTGGGTGACCCCAGAGCTCTGCGATATCATTATCCTACACCGACCCTACAAAATAGTCCCCCCACTACCTATGCCATGCTATTATCACCCACGACCTAGGGCATGGACCCATGGAACGCGGTTGAGATAGGCATACTGGATATCACAATCAATCCATGTTGTTAGATGTTTAAATGAGTAGTGATGCATCAACTGTTCAACCTTTCTTCGAGAGGGAATTCTTTTCTGAGTGGCTTTCTCTCCTCTCCCTTTCGTGGAGCTTTTAGTTAGGGTCGTTTTACATCGTCGGATATAGTGTATCTCAAATTCCAACATCAGAACCTTATTTCCATATCCAGATATTGGCTTTGGTATATAGTGAGCCTGGCAAGACTGGCAGTTTTCATCACCTATAAAGCTCAATGGCGACATTCGAACTATATACAGCTCTATAGAAGTGCGGAATTTGGGGAAAACTCACCATGGAAGCGGTTTGGTCGGGTGCTCGGCAACTGTACCATCAAGATTGATGAGACCCAGTTCGATTCATCCCTTATTCGGCATTTTGCTGGGGGCGAATCCATGTCGCTATCGCTGGTCTGTAGCTCTCTTGGCTCCCTACCGATGGATCTTGGGATGAGGGACGTACAGATATGAAAGATTCCGGAATAATATGATGTTGGCGCTTTTCGTCCTCAAAGATGCTATGACCCATGGCCCTACAGTATCTGTACCGACATATTCGCATTCCATGCCCCATCAGATTCTCCTGGCGTAGGGCTTGGCGTAAGAGTTTCCCGATTCCAATTCGAGCAGGCAATAGACTGCGGCACGGCTGGGATGATGGCTGCCAGGATCTGTGGTCGAGTGATAACAAGTCATTTCAGCTCTAGTGTTATCAGCTGAGCCACTGCCGTATGTCGTATTGAAACCTACATCTGTTCTCCTTCCTGCCGGGGTGCTATTAGACAGCCTTGGAGTAGTCTTTTCTTCGATAAGGAGCTAGCTTCGCCATTCGCCAAGGTAGTGGATGGAGGAGTTGAAAACGCGTTGCTTTGTGCAATCTCTTCTCCCCTCGAATGGTGATCAGCCTGTTGCATTCCCGTCAAATAGCCGAGGGATGTATTCACCCCTCATCAAAAGTGGGAATCGCAGATAAATGCATCCGCTCTCTGTCTCTGACACTCTGTTCACCGAGAAACCCTAAGGACAGACCGGGTGGGCACGCATGGGCGGCGCAGTGGTAAGTATTAGACGCACCCAGCAGCTCCCTCTCTAATCCCTGAGGACCTTCCTCGAGAAAAGCCTCCCTGTTGATAGTTTTGAAGGAGAATAAGCAAAGCATATATTGACGTAGGTGGCCTAAAGTCGCAGAATATATATTAGACTGAATCTCGTTCGTCGTCTCGTAGTAGCCGATACTAAAATTATGCCCCATTATGATTCACAGTTACGTCTCTTCCGAGGCCCTAGGCAACCTAGCGCAACTCAGGTCGGCAAAGACACCGTCTTGGGTCTGTTAACGTATGCGGGCCCACTTTGGAGATATGAAATGAGCTTCAGATAAAAGCGTGACATTCTAAGCGCAGAAAATCGGCATCCTCTTCTCTTTATAAACCATAGAGTCTTTAAGTCAGTGTCATGGTCAGGGGGCTGCGCGCGGATTATCGTGAATACTGCCAGTGCTTGGAGGAAATCCCTTTTTTCATCCTTGCAGGGTGTCCTACTGGCCCTACAGACATTTTCAATACGTATATTCGGTTTTGTTGGAGTGGTGTAGTGAAGGCTATGGTATTAGAGGAGCTGGATAGCTGGTCCGTATCAGCGTGGAGTCCATCCTCTGCCCCAGAGCCGTCGCTGGCTTGGAAAATTATGGCATTACCGGGGTACATATTTGGACATCTCCAATTCATCAATTGTAGCGGGAGCTGCTTTTTATAGGCGTTGTCCACAGCCAATCGTTAACTTGACGTGCAGTCTGGCATATATATTATATAGATGAAGCTGAATACTACGCGAATCAAATATATTCTCTCTTCACTTTTTGTGATATGGAAGTGGTTTAAGGTTGTTCAATTATCGATTTCGGAAGACCTACTTTTGATAATCTGCAAACTTCTGTTAGATATTACTGTGATGAACCTATCCGGTATGAAATAAGCCTAATTTTGGGGCTTATAATCACATATATAGGGTTTTGAGCTAGTGGCCGTTCTGAGAACAAAATTAGTAACAAAAAGCTAACACTACTTTTTTGGCTCCTAAATTTTTTTTCTGGTTGTGACACCTCCCTGCCATTCCAGACAGTCACGAATGATTACTATGGCTAATTTACTAGGTGTTTAAATTTTTAAATTTCCAATAAGTGTTCGGTTTTTATTCCCAGCTTCCTTTTAGAGGGGGGTTCTTTTGCCTGTTCTTCAGAGGAATATATTTCTGCGATATACGATGTCTTGCTAATAGCAAGATTCAGAGAATAAGATGAAATTAAAAGAAGCAAAAACCATGGACAAATGGTAATAAGAATAATTAAAGCTTCAATGAGCGGAATTGAGAACAATTTCGCAATCTTGGGCTTTATGAAACGAGGCGATTGAGAAGCCGGTACTCTATGATTATCATCGACGCAGAGCCTCTGTATCTACTCAATTTCTAATGCGAAGCGCCGCCACGCATTCCTCAAACGCTCCATTTCCATTATCGCGGTCAAATCCCCATGGATCCACTTCATCTGTGGAGAGATCAGATTTGATGACTCTTCCCTGTACATAACCCAGTTGCCATCCTGCACGCTCCGCCTCGTGAACGGCTAAGTGTCGATCAAATTGAGGAGGGCGTATACCGGACATTTCAATTATTTTATCCATACAGCACTGACTCTCATAAGTCTCCAAAGCATGCCAGATGCCTTAAGAAATTCAGTGACCTTTCTGGGGATAATAGCGTAATGTGTATTAAATCCGTGGAACGTACCAGTCAAGTAAAGTACAGCTTGAATGATTCTAACAAAAAAGATTTTGTACAACTATATGATATTTAAATTAATAACCGACAAGTTAACCCATCTAGGGTTATAGATTGCATCCTCTTGTGACTCGGCCATCACAGTAAATATAGATCCAGGCAAGAAGCTCGCAAGGAAAACTATATAACGTCGTATTTAGAGCCCGAAGAGCAACGTATACTGGCGAGGTTCATTGACTACTAACCAGAAATAGAATTGAGAGACCGAGAATAGCATCCATGACCATTTGCCGAGACGCCTGATGGCAACAATAATATTTATGCTATTCAATATGTCATGGACGATCACGACTTGAATGTTGGCCCTCGGACTGATAAGTAAAACAAGAAAAAGAAAGTAAACGCCAAAGGAGACCCTTTGGTGGCAGCGACTAGGCTTGAACCCACCCTAGTAGAGGCCTACTGCATTATTGAAGGAACGTAGTTTGACATGAATTATAGCGTATGTGATAAAGATCGTCGTATTCCAAGGTGATTATTTACTTGGCTATGGCGATTTTCATTACACTATCTATAAACGCATATCGGGCGTGAATCAGTCGACCGCCTGGGTTATCGCTGTTGCGAGCATCTCCACCGAGCGCTCGGTCGAGCGTTGGCCGGGTCTTAATATCCCTACATGGGGGCATCTGACGAGCTACTTGCTCGCCAATTTTGGACCAGTCCGCCCGCTCGTACAATATCCCCGCTTTGGTTCGACTTAGTTTGAGGCTGCAAATTTCATTCCGAGTAGGTGGCGTGGTGGTCAGATCCGTAGTTCTCGTGGTCAGATGGTATTCGACGAGCAGGCCCAGGCTGTCTGTCACTCTTTGATCAATGGCTGAGTTTTGCCCCGGGTTGTTCAAGGCCCAGTGAGTTTCCGTGCCTCGGGGGAGACAGATTTGGAGGTTGTGAGCCTAGAAAGTGTCGATTAGGTCGCTGGCCTCGGCGCGATGTGATTGCCGCCCTACATCAGATAGGGTCGGTTGAAGTCGCCGGAAACAATAATACTGGTCGACCGCTGCGTATTTTGTGTAGCAGCTGCGATAGAGCTCGTAGTTATTATATTCCTCTACCTAGATATATAAATTCACAGTAATTTGAATATTATATGGATATTGTTATTACGTTAATTTATATATCACGTATATCCTATATGTACAATGGATAAATTTTATCAGGACTGCTTCGGGTGTTGGTTCACTCCTTCACGAACCCCAACAGAATAATTAGCCCCTAATTAATTTGAAATTATTCCACCCTTTGAATTCGTAACTATAATGAACAACTCATTTTCCACCGTCGACCAACGTTTTCGAACCGCCTGCGAAGTCGCTAAGATTCAGAAGGAGCCCAATGCCACGGCATGGGCGCGGGAAAGCCCTAAGAGAGCTTATATTCGCTTATATTCGCTGGATTGAACTGCTCGATCGCCTGTATAAGAGCCAGTGCGAATGCATTTTGCCAAAGCAATACTAGTGCAGACCCTCGGCCACTCAGTAAAACCTAGGTACAATATTGTTTCATCAAATAACCTTCCTGTGAAAGAAAAAAATGAGTTGATGATACTTTACTCCGCGTTAAATGTTTTGCTAACCTACAACCTTCTCAATAGGACAACGTACTCTTGAATATTTGTAATAAATACCTAATTTCATTGAACATGGCTTTTTATTCCGATTTCTGCCAAAATATCAATCTATAGCCAATCAATACCGCTTGATTATCTACACAGTGCGTTCAATAGCTACTACTATGTCCAATTTGTGCACTTTATTAGCCAACGAAGTCGATTTGAGAATTAAATTCTCCTTGAATGACATGTTTCTAGCTAACAACGTCGCCTCTGTTATTGTCAGTATGAATCAGAGTAACACGAGGGCAATCAGTTTCTTTTAATATCGTCTGCTATTTTTTAGCCGTCCCCTCGAGTCGGACCCACAGCATTTTCAGTTGTTGGTCCTCCACACTGATACGAAAACTCCCACCGATACGAAAACTTTCTCTCTTTATTCATCTTCTTCATTATATACTCAATATGCCAAAATTCGACGAAAATATCGAAAATCGCCTTAATAAGGCCTGCGAAGCAGCGAAATGCGAAAATAAAACCCAAAAATCGCTGAATTTGCGCGTAAATTCGACGTTCCTTACGGTCGCCTTCGCGCCAGAATTCATGGTCGTCCACCAAGAACTGCCACCACTCCCACCAACAAAGCACTTGACGATTCGCAAGAAAAAGCAGTTATTTGCTGGATTCGACATCTTGTTTCGCTACAAGTTTCGCCTACAATTAGTATGATTGAGGACTGCGCAAATCAGATTTTAAAACGGAACGCTGCGGATGACGCGTCGCTACGCATTTCGAAGAACTAGGCATATCGCTTTATCGGACGCCTCCCACCAGACCTACAGCTGGTAAAACAAAAACTAATCGAGAGAAGCCGTCTACAAGCAGAGGATATTGGGTATTTAGCAGCTTGGTTCGATCATCTAGAGCCGTACATAGCTGAAATTGGGGCAAAAAACATCTAGAATTTTGATGAAACTGGTTTCCAACTTGGTCAAGGTAAAGCACAAAAGGTCGTTACAGCCAACCCACAGCGAGCACAACGAGGCAATCCTTCGATAGAGAAAGGCGAATCCCTTACGTCTATCGAATATATCGCTGCTGCCGGCTTCGTTCTCCCTCTTTATCTCGTTTTTCGCGGCGAATATCATCTCGAACGATGGTATACAACGACTTCGCTCCTAGACGATTATCGCATTGCTATAAGCCTAAAAGGATATTCAAATAAAAAAGAATCGCATACGACTGGCTTCCACAGTTTCAAATTCATACTGCCTATAGCGCGAAGGGTCAAAAACGGCTACTTTTGATAGATAATTACGGATCGCATTTAACGTACGAATTTATCAATTTTTGTTAACAATTCGATATTGTTCCGATCTATTTTATCCCTCATACTACGTATTTTGCTTAGCCGCTCGATGGAACATCCTTTCAAGCATTAAAACACTATTTACGAAGTCGAAATAGTGATCTATCGAGATGGGGTGGTAGCGTAGATAATAAAGCAGATTTTCTTCGAGAACTACTCCGAATTCGACAGCAAGCCTTTACCCCTCGGACGATTCGAGATGATTTTAAGGATCGAGGTATTTATCCATTCAATCCTCAGAAAGTCTTCGATAGACTCCCAAAATTGGACTCGGCAATTATCGAAGGTCTACAGCCTTCGATGATCAGAATACAACTCCCCACCTCCCTCTAGTTTAACAAACTCGCCTCCTTCATCAATTCGTCGTGTACGGCGAAGTATTGATAAAGCAAAGGGTCAAATCGATGAGAGTCCGCGGCTAAATGATAGCTGTCGATGTCGCCTTGATCGCCTCCTCAAAACCTCTATCGAAGCTACTGAACTCGCCTCGCATTCGTAGTCCGTTCTCGCCCAATATCTTCGTCAAATCCAACCCAAAAAAGTACCCAAAAGTCGAATAAGAATCCCTATATTAGGACCTCTCTCAGTGAAAGATGCGAATCATCGAATTGCGGACCGTACGACGAAAGAGATACACCAGAATATTCCACGAGCGAGAAAGCAGGCAGTTTCGCAGTCACCCCACATCCCACGAGATCGGAATGGGGATATATTGGTATCAGAAGAAGGCGAATTGACTACTGGGGACCCTCCGCTATTTTATTTTTGATTCAGTTGGTGAAATAGTTTAATAATTGATGAATAAAAAGAAAAATTTTCGTATCAGTGGGAATTTTCGTATCGGTGTGGAGGACTAACAGCTGAAAATGCTGTGGGTCTGACTCGAGGGGACGGCTACACTCATTGAGTGATTATTTAGCCCCATTGCCAAGAAGCACTAGACCGCATTAGAAATAGACCCGGAATATCAATATTCCTGTACCAGTCTCAATACCGTTATTTACTTTTATTAAAATACGGTTCCTCGTCTCGTAACTATATTGGCGATCCAAGGGTACTAGAATTTTCCATGGAAAATGTAAACTAGTTAAACACAAGAGCTGGAGAGGCTCGAGAATCTGGCGAGCGTCACTTCCCTTCCGGTCCTATGTCCAAATGACGGTCTTCGGGGGCTTACTCGGCACCCGACCTGCAAATAGTGACTTGCATTACTTGCTTACTGTACTTACAGACTACTCATGAACCCGTTTATCATAATATTCTTCTTCACGCCCTGGAACACACTTGGTGGAAGCTGACACACAACCATGTTAATAGACTCCTTAGGAGCATCTTCTACCTTGGAGGGATGACTTACACTACTTTCAACGATGATGATGACGATGATGCTTACCGACCTGAACTGCCCGATCTATGGGAACGGAGTTGTATGCCCCAACCCCCGGTTACCCGGACCGCGAATGGACGCCATCAGTAATCTGCCCTTCACTCGATCCCGAGGATATAGTTGGTGAATATTCATCTTCCTTACGTCAACATCTATCCGACCAGCAGAATTTTGATCCTGTGGTCGAACGTGCAGATGGAAGTGCATGGGATGAACAATCTCCGGACTGTATCCACTACCAGATCGAGTAGAGGCTTAAATTGAACAATCAAGTTGTGGTCAAGGATAGAGAAAAAGACCTTATTCAACCACATAGATCCTACCGGGAACAGGTAAAAAGGGGTGCATGTAATATCCTAGGACAGAAGACAGCCCGTGGCCGACGGGTGAGACTCGATGATACTGATATGGTATTATCGGTGAACTCCCAACGGAACATCGACAAACACCTTGAAGGTACTAGCGTTGATTGGACAGCGATGAAGAAACAGCTACTAGCGTGGGCCTACCTATTCCGTCGTGGCAAGAACATCCGGCTCCAGGCATCGATGAACTAAGAGGACAGTGCACCTCTTCCTTCTAGAACGGACGAGTGAGGAAAGTCATCGGTGACTACACAGATGCTCGCTGATCGAGACGCTCGGATCGACGCGGAGCAGGTCTCCGGCCAATATTCCGTCTGGCGCGATGTGCTTCGTGTTATGCGATGTCCCAGGCCTCCATGTCGCTACGAAGGACAATACTACTGGCAAGATCCAGAGGGGAAGAGGCACCATAGGTTGAAAACACACTATCTGAAGACCCTCGTCAAATATGTGGAGCAAGCTGGGGTTCTCGAGACCCACGCTGATGTCCCTGATAGTGTTCACGAGCAGCTCTATGCCGAAAACCAGCGACTAAACAAAAAAAAGAAAGCTGCGGAGAACTCTACATCGGGTTCTGTGTGTCCTCCAGTCTATATCAATGTCCTCCCGGCTAGATCATCTCAACCGTCTATACAGCCCTCTGCAAATGATGCTATGCGCACTAGGCCCGGCTGTACTGAATCTATTGTGATCGACGGCCTGCTAGATAACTCTGTGGACGAGTATACTGAATAGCAGTAATCGCGCGTTAGTAACGAGGGAGAACATCAACAAAGCACGCGATGTGATCCTCGGAAATTGTTTCGAACTTATATAGATTTATGAGGATCAAGACCTATGTTTCTTTGTTAAGCACGGCGTCAAAGTAGGTGCCGCCCGGCAGTTCGTTCGCGACATCGACATTTGGGTAAAACGACGCAAAGAAGCGACTTGCAACGGAAATATTCATTTAGTCTGGATATTTTTTATACTGTGATTAGAGAACAGCCTACACTGGCATGCTGCATTTATCCCTTTGTATGGGTTTGGAATGAACTGTAATTTCTTTCGGCGATTATACTGCTATAATAAAACAGGTAAGCTCGCTCTAAACCTTTCCTAATATACTGTTACTGTATCACGGTAGAGAGGATATTGTCGGATCTTAATTTGGCATCATGTATGTCACTATTTTGAGCAGACTTTGCCCGCCATTTAATGAGGTCAATATTGTTTCAGGTTCCGTCCCCACTAGAAGTGAGACCAGTTGGGTGGGGCCAGTCCCCGCATCAATTTTTGGAGGTATCAGATTAATCAAGCAGCCCGGCTTACAGTACACCTGACTTCGCACCATGACCGAATTTCTATCCAAAGTGAAAGGATCCCTTCGAAGGCACCTCAGGGATCTCAAATTGTCCAACAGTGAACCGATTCAGTTCCAGCCCCTCAAGAGAATCTTTCAGTTTCCCGAATACGGATGTGAAGGAGGCATCGGAGCAGCGGTGCAGGGCACTGTTGCCATAGCTCGAATATCTCGGGGAATCATACCACCCTGGCGATCTAAACGCCATTACCCTTTGCACAAAGCAATTGTAATTCAAATTCGGAAAAGGAGTCTCCGGCTTCGGTGAAAGGAGATTGCTTGACTGCATCTGCAAAGTAAGAGCCCCATACATGATTGAGCGACATTCAAAACAGCAGCCTAGAGAACGATGCAAAAAAGCATCTCGTGTTTCATAGAGTTGAACCATCAAGTCGTTGATGGCCTTTTCTCTACATCTGTTCATTGAATCTGCAATTCCATTAGTTTCTCAATACTTGAGAAAATCCGTTACCCTCACCTATGATATTGTCTGGAACCGGAAGTCCCAGGGTATCGATCAAACCTTTGCTCTGGGACATAGCAATAGACGTTGATGATTTGAATTGGGAGGGGAGTTGAAAAAACCAGGCGATCCATAGCCATAAAATCAAATCCCGAGAAGCCGTTGTAGGAACATCCTCTTCTGCGTTCGTGATCCACATATCTTTCAGGAAGTGCAAAGCCTCCTTGCAGTCATAGTAATCTGCTATAACAGCAACTTTGGCGAGCATTTCCACGGTCAGTCTTCTGGGTATAAGATAGTATTGACCATGAATAGCCCGAAGAAGAATCATGAGTGCTTCAATATCCCAGCTTTCTGCAGTGACCTCAACTGAACCTTTTTGAAAGTAGGTTATGCTTTCTTTCCAGCCACCGGTCAATATTTTTTTAAAAACTGAAGAGGCAAGCATCAAATGTTTCGCAGACACTTGAATACGTAAGCAACTGCTGACCGCTGATTTAGCAAAATCCTCTTCAGCGGGCGCAGCGGCGGGGTGTTCTTCAGCAGCAGCCTCGTCAACAGCAGGCGCAGCGGCGTATTCTTCAGCAGCAGCCTCGTCAACAGCAGGCGCAGCGGCGTATTCTTCAGCAGCAGCCTCGTCAACAGCAGGCGCAGTGGCGTATTCTTCAGCAGCAGCCTCTTCAACAGCAGGCGCAGTGGCGTATTCTTCAGCAGCAGCCTCGTCAACAGCAGGCGCAGTGGCGTATTCTTCAGCAGCAGCCTCGTCAACAGCAGGCGCAGCGGCGTATTCTTCAGCAGCAGCCTCGTCAACAGCAGGCGCAGTGGCGTATTCTTCAGCAGCAGCCTCGTCAACAGCAGGCGCAGTGGCGTATTCTTCAGCAGCAGCCTCGTCAACAGCAGGCGCAGTGGCGTATTCTTCAGCAGCAGCCTCGTCAACAGCAGGCGCAGCGGCGTATTCTTCAGCAGCAGCCTCGTCAACAGCAGGCGCAGTGGCGTATTCTTCAGCAGCAGCCTCTTCAACAGCAGGCGCAGTGGCGTATTCTTCAGCAGCAGCCTCGTCAACAGCAGGCGCAGTGGCGTATTCTTCAGCAGCAGCCTCGTCAACAGCGGGCATATCGGCGGGGTGTTCTTCAGCAGCAGCCTCTTCAAAAATGAGCTCTTCATTTAGCAAAAGGAACTCAAGAGCACTCGGATTCACGCCAGACTTACTTTTCTTTTCCTTCTTCCTTTTCCTCCTCTTTTCCTTCGGACTCAGCTCAGGCTCTTGAATAGGCTCTTGAATAGGTTCTTGAATAGGCTCTTGAATAGCGAATCTCGACACATCGGTCACCCCATGAGAACTTTGGACATTACCAAACAACCACGGAAAGGTGTTGGAGTCCGTACCAGTAGATAGGTTTTCATCCACTTGTGCAAACGGACTGTTCGCATTGCGCAATATGATGATCACTTCACCATCTGGATCTAGAGTATGAGTCGGCGAGTTCATACTGATTCACGAATAGGTTCGCCCGAAGTTGAAATATTCGCTTGAGATGGGTGAACGGGAAATGGACTGAGATGGTGCAATTGCACACCCTTAACCCTTGACTGCTGGTAGAGATGGGATAGGGAATGCAGACCAGGGCGGATCGACAGATCGCGGCCCAACTTTTCGGGTAGTAAACTATCTATTTGTACGCTGACTCACCAGATCTCCTGTATCAAGGGAGATAGTTTTGTATGGTGGGGCATAGAGGTGCGAGATGTATTAATATTAGCGAGTACTGTATATGTCTGTTATTATTTGTGAGAAACAGTACAAGACGTACTGGCAGGGATACTTTGGAAAAACCCCCAATACGTACTAGTGTGAATTAGTAATTAGAGTTCGAGAAACAATCAAAGAGTGAGGGTGGTTGCACAGGTTTCGAGACGGACTGACCATGGAAGCAGTTTGGTCGAGTGCTCGGCAACTGTACCATCAACACTGATGAGAACCAGTTCGATTCATCCCTCGTTCAACTTAGGGCTGTACATATGTACTAGATTATTCTTTATTCTTTAATGTATATTCTATTACGGAAGCCATCCATTGAGTATCTCTGTATTCACATTATATGTTGATCCTAATGTCCTTGCTGGGTCTAATAAATTTCCCGATCAGCCAGTGTCAGAAAAAATTACTACAATAAGCACAATATTCTACCACCGGAACATCATGTGTGTAGCACATAGCAAGCTGAGGCTTTGTCACCGAATATTAACCCACGTAGTACATGGAGGTTATTGGGCTACAGTCGTTGTTTCCTGTACGAAACAGTTGGCACTGGATCACAAGCCGATCCACCGCTAATGCTGCATCACTCACTATGTGACTGATGGCCAATCACTTAGCGCCGTCAGCACCAGAAAGTCCACAAGTGTTCCTAGTACCAGTCCAAGCACATTTGGGATCAAGAGCTCCGAGCACAGTCTTTACGCGCCTATCCCAATTTCAAGAGCACCCCTAGCCAATCAATTCGCGCCGTAACTGCATCCATCGATGACCAAGGCCAATCGAAATACACGACCAACGGTGGGCGGTAAAATTCTGGGAAGCGGATGGTCATTGGCGGGTTATATGGTTTGAGAGTGCCCCACTTCAGGTTGACTAAAATTCGATATAAAGGCTCCGAGAACCGGTGCAAGCCAAAGGCGGTCATTTTACATCTCACTTTCTTACCAGACTATCCTTCATTATTCCCCACAATTTGATCGCACAGCCCTTTATATCGCATACTGGCCATCGGCATGACTATTCGGGTCATCACGCCTCCTGTTTGGCCGTCTCCTGACGATAGCCTCGAAAATATAGTGCGCGACATGGTATCCAAAGCGACAGCGGCGGAGGCTTGCATGGAGAACAGCCAGAGACTATTGAAAGACCTTGGTTGTAACCCGAGTCCTGATGAGTGTATTGGCCTGTTACAAAACACAAGTCTCTCCATCGACCAAATCGTTCCCAGGTTCTCCCCACAATCTGACGACGAAGTTATTCGCGAAAGCTGGTCGGCAATCGAAAAAGTCAGAGCAAGGCTGCAATCGGACATCCGAAAGCTCCAATGCCTAAAAAAAGCCCCGGCCGATCAATTGAACTTGATGAGAACAAACAAGGAAATTCGGGGTTAAAATATGTGAGCCACGGTATACCTCAAGGATGGAAAGACAAAGACCATGAAATTAATTGACGTCGCAGGAATAACCTAATGCCATCTCAAATGTTGCGATCCAAGATCAAAATCACGGGTGGCTCGGTACTAAATGGTTTGTTTGACTGCTGCAAGTGCGAGAAGATGGAGAGATATTGATGCTTTTCTTTCCCGACGTTCTCTAGATGAATTTATTCAGCTTCAGTACCTGTCTCCTATACATTATCGCCGGAGTAGTATAGTAATTCGGGTCGATTTAATATTTCCGTGCGTTTTAATCCATTCATTTGGAATCACAGGTTCTGACGCATATAAAGTAATCTTATAAATACCAGAAACACTGCCTTCACATTATAAGTCGTTCATTCTTTGCAGAGGGTGTATGTTGTATTTCCTTTCTTAATTATCAGAAAACTCCTCATCCCCACAATTAGCCTAGTCACCAGCAATTTCTGTTACCTTGCTACTGAGAGATCTCGAAGTACAAAACTGTAGAAGTTGACCCTGAATGATGTCAAACTCTCCAATGACATGAGTCCATCTCGAGTCAGTTATTGACCACCATTACCATTCTCTTCTGCCAGGAGTGAGCAGATTCATCAACAACAAACCTGCTTTTACATATCCTTGTACTCCAAGTCATAAGTCGATCATACTCGACATCGCCTCCTTTGTTACAGGGTCTTAGTTCTTGCCATATTTCCTTACCATAGTCCACGATTAACTGCTTCCGTTAATCGCTTCCCTGGTGATTGCCGTAACGTAACAGGAGTTCCGCAACCAAGGGATATGACATCTTCGTGAGCGACTAAAGTTATATAGTGTTGGGCAAATTACCCGCCGACCATGCATGGGATCTGCTGAAGTCTCTTTCGTCGTATCGAGAGAAGGATGGCACAGTAAGACAGCCAACTTTACAGATGGTGCAGAATATTACCACGAGCAGAATAAATGGCCGATATTATTCGTTTGACGTAGCTTCGGAGGACTGGTCTGTAAAGATGTAGGTTCTCTTACCTTGGTTTTGGAATCTACTATTGATCACCACAGGTATTGTTCCCGTCGAGCTACCCGGAGGCAACCTTCTTAAGCATTTATCGTTACAGTCACAGTATTGCCTCTCTTGGAACGTCGCTCCTTACGACTGGTGGTACTAGCATTGAAACTGGTCTTACTAGCTGCGTGACGTTCATGACTCGCTCCGCCGGTACCTGGAAACAGGAATATCTTGAAAGTCTCGACGCTCTCAAGCGCAAATTCTCTACGGTGCTTGCGTAAGCCTCAGATCTAACAACATGTGCAAGAAACGCATCACTCAAAAATTACCACCCATAGACTTCGCTTGTTTCTAATAGGAGTTACCCCTGGAAGAACTTGGTTTGGTAGGTTTGTCAAATGGAGGCTACTGCCCAAACTGACGCCTGGATAGATCATGACAAGCGATTTGGCCGCCCATCCGGCATATGTCTCGATCGGAATCAACAGAAACCACATGGATATGACCGATTTACCAATGCCGATGACCCTGGGTTTAGGGCTGTATGTGGAGAGTTCAGTCGATGGATTAGGAACGTGGAGGCAAGCAAGACGATCCAGGTGCACCAGGACGGCAATAATAGCAGCTGGCATGACTTAAACGTGGGCTCATAGATATCTGTGGCTGAAAGCAAATAATTGTGGACAGCAGCGCTTTTGTGGTGAGAGGGGATCAGTATTTCTATTAAGAATAGGGTGCCGCCCGGAGGTTGTAGAAATGAAGGCAACAGGGAATTTGTCTTCGATATAGGCAGGAGGAAGATTGATGCCTGCACTTTCCAAGTTCGGAAAGAATTGCTAGAGATCATTGTTGAGCTGCAGACCAATTGGCGACTACAGCATGTGAGACTCTGTATCTAGTTCAGCGTCCCTTCTAATTTGAGGTGGTCCAACCTTGTTGTCCCTGACGATATTGAAATTGTTAAGAATAACAGGAGAACATGGGCTGGTGACAGTACAGAGTGACGAAGAGGGTTTTTTGAGGGATTAAGACCTGACCATTGGATACATATTAAATGTCCATTACTAGACTGTTCCGCATCAGCTGTATCTCTGGCGATACCGAAGATCTCAATATTCCGCACCTTAACTGAAAAAATGAAAGTCCTTCATTGAACCCTTAGACCCTAGTATTACTATATCTTTAGATCACCCGGCGGCTCCGGTTATTATCTAAGTTACATCAGCATTGATGCAGTGGCGATCATCTTATAGCCAGTCCCTACTGTACTGTCAGCCATAAAATGGCTATTCCCTAGCAATGCTATTCTTGGGCTACCTCATACGGCTCCAGCGACCGTAGGCCCGGAAATTATCCGAAAACCCTGAAGAGGATCGAGAGGCACCTCGGTTCTACGGATCGACCTAAAATGTGGGTTTTATTGTGTCATATTATATAACGACCAGCATAATTCAAACAAGACCTGCCCTAGCACAAACTCTGACGCCCGTGTTACCACCTGCCACAACCATATAACAATTGATAAGATACGGCATTTCTCAGAGCGCTCTTCGTGAGCCGGTCCCGGTGCGGATTCCATCCGGCGCCAGGGCGTTGTTCACGCGACTTGTACTGAGCCTTTGGGACCGCGGGAAGATCACGTGGCCAATATGAAGAATATGAAGATTGATATTGGTCACGTGGTAACCAGCCCTAAAGCACATAGTGTTGGGACTGGGTTCTGTCAGCAGTTCTACACCGCCTTCCTGACCGCCCGCAGCGGACCTATAGGCAGTAGATAGCTGCTCCTCTTCTTCTCTGGAACGGACCCTACAGACAGACAATTTGATGCTCTCTCTCTCTTCTGCTCCCTTCCTCAGAGTTCTGCTCTTCCCAGCTTCCCTAGTGCTCTCTAAGATAGAGTGCCTCGGCACGCTCTGCGATAAAGCCTACGCTTTATTGTTCACTACGTAGAAATATATAAAACCACCCCATATGAGTGAGGCGAGGGGTGGTGGGTAGCTGTGGATAAGTATTTCTTATAGCCTCAAGCTGTGAATTGCGCATTTCCACTCTAGATGCCACAATATAGGCTCGGACGGGGTACCATCGGCTTGATACACGAGTCCAGATTGCCTATTCCGCGATTTCATCGTCCGCCATCTCACCGCGAGCCGCCCGCTTAAGCATCTCTTTCACCCGCAGAAATCCACACCGCGACGCAAACTCTGCTTCACGGCTAAGTTGGTTCTGAAGCCAATGCCATTTACTACCCGCGCGAAGCACAGCCGTCATCAGAACCGCCTGGTCCTCCCAAGCCTGATGGCACTCAAAGAAGATATCGTGAGGGACCTTTGACCAAAGGCGTCCAAGCTCCTGGATAAGACACTTTATGACACCGAGGGCGAATTGAATGTCGGCGGGTGAGTCTAGCGGCGTAGCACGCATGATTTCCTCCAATATTTCAACACTATCGCTGGTATGTTGCTTGGTGGCTTGTTGTGCCACGGTTTGTTGTTGATGGTTTTTTGCCCGAGTGTTGCTGTATTTCACGAGCCACTTTCCAATCCCGACGCGGCGTAGGCGGACCGCCATCATCAACGGGGTCTCTCCATCTCGTAGTGCCGGGCGTGAGGGATCCGGGTCGTGGCAAAGAAGTGACGGACCCACGGTTACTGGGTCCGGATGGTACGCGATAAGGGCGTGCCAACACCCCCTGCCGTCCTCATCCACGTCAGCCAGCGTGATGCCCCGAGTCAGGAGGCGGTCCATAAGTTCAGGGGTGGCGTGCTTGCATATCTCGAACAGGTCCGTGGGTCTCAGCCATCCGATGAGATCAAGTGTTGTGTCCGCTTCGAGCTTTTGCCACGCACGTGGAAAGCGGATAGGATCGCCTGCTCTAATCGCGAGGTATGTTTCATCTGGGTCGGAAGTTCCGAGTAGTGGCCTGCGGAGGTACTGAGCATCGAGCGCATCTACGAATAAGCCTTCTATCTCCGTGTCACATGTGGCCATTGCGCAGAGTAAGAGACTGCGGTCTCCGCTAATATACATGGTCGGAAGAATGGCCTTGGTCTGCAAGAGAAAGTCGACGCACGCAAAACATTTGGCAAAGATAGAGTCTGAGGCGGCGTCGACATCCGTGCCCCGGGATGCACTTGGATTCTCGTTAAGGGCGGTTGCATTTGAATCTCCTTTAAGCTGCTGCAGCTTACATATTTTGTTGTGCCAGTGTTTATTGCCAAGGAGAGCTATGCAGACCCCGCCGAATCTGGCGTGCCCAGGCATCGTGATCAGGGTTCGGAGCGCGTGGAGGTCTGTGTGGGTGGCGGGCGGGTCTGAACAGAGGACATTGATTAAGACCATCTCAATCAGCGCATTAGGGAGCGTATTAAGCGAGGGATCTGCCCACGGGGGGTTCATGGCGTCGGTAGGTGTGGTGAGAGGGTAGTCGTCAGGTCTGGTATTCATCGACAGCCGCGGGCGTCACGGGCAGGAGAGATCTGGCGTGATCTGGACATGCTAGCGTTAGCGAACGGCTTGATCCGGTCTCACCTAGTTAGAGAGGACTGTGTACGGTAGTTTCTACCTAGGGGACAGTGAGAGGCAGACCGGGCCGAGTCCTGCCGCCCGGCTCAGTCGTAGGATTGGCGAGCAGCCCACGCGTCAGACTTGTGGATTCGATACCACGGATTTGGGAGGCATATGAGTAGGCGGGGTAAGTGTGAGTATTGAGCAGTAGGGATGACGAGGACAGGATGAGAGGGAGAAGAGGCGGAGGAAGATGCAAGCAAGAAGTTGGGGGCAAAAGGTGTCGAGATCATGGGTGCCGATAAATCACCAACACAGCATTATTTTGATTACAGAACGCCATATTAAAGATAGACGTAGACGTGTATATGAAGAGAGCTGAATACCAGGGCTCCGGTATAGATGGGGTTCTGCCAGGCAGGCGGATAGATCGGTCCTCGAGATGCACGTAGATGCCTTAAGATGCTAGGTAGTTAGGCATAGGTGGAAAAACAGACTGTGGCAAATCATGTCGAATAACTTGGAGAGAGAATAATACATCCATCTATATACTTGACTATGGACTTGAACTTCGGACCCCCAGTTTGATGCCTACAGAGTTAGGCCGAAATAGAAGGAATATTGGAGGAACCGAGGAGAGGAGCCATTGTGCGACCTCATCAAATCCACCACAGGCCAGGTAGGTGTCGAGCGGAGACGGACGGCTGGTCGTTGGACAGGAGTGCTCCATCAAACCTCCTCCCCGACGTGGTGTCGGTGTTTAGATCCTGCGGATGCCTTAGGGTGCGATGGCACGTCCTCGCGTAGGGCTTGATGGGGCGGGCCAGGTAGGATGGTGGCAGCATCCGCGTCGTCGGCGTCGTACACGCTGCCATCAATATACGAGATCGCGGCTATGAGACCAGTCTAGATGGCGTTGTAGTCGGCGAGCGCGGTGGCTCTACGGAGGGACAACTCGCCAGGTTGAAGTGCCTTATGGAAGTGAGCATCCGTGTAATTTGGAAAAATTGGGGGTGTCCCATTCCGTTGGTCGAGCGCCTGCTCGATTGTACCCCAACCATCCACCCAATATTGTTGCCTGGGACGACCCGCGAGTTCAGTTGTATTGAATTTAGGTGGCCACCCAAAGGTCTGGTAACCCTAGAACTACCATGCGGTTTTGCTCTCTCTGTTTACTCTCCTCTGGCCCGTCATTGGTGGCGGTCTGCGCAGCGTTCACAGGTCACAGGTGTGGAGAGAGAGAGAGAACGGGGGGTGGGTGTATGGAGGCAGGACGGAGCAGGAAAAGCCCATCGTCGTTGTAGTCGTCGTCATGAGGGGCCAATAACGCCCGCGGCGTCTTGTGGAGTATTCCCAGCGTCTGTGAATGCGACTCCTCGGTCCAATGTCTAGCCAAGGCAACTATTCGGGAAAAAGAGCACATAATGCAGCGGCAGATATGCATGATGACTCGGGATCGTTCACATCATGTCAGAGACACCCGCATCGTCGCAAAGCGTAAGTTTTATATGGCGGAATTTCTGGTGTCACACTGCAACCTGATCACGGCTGAGCAGGTTTGATGTACGCCGGTTCGTCTGCTCCTATAGGGCCAAATGTAGCAATTGGGTAGTAGTGATGACGAAGGAGAGAAGAGATAGATGTCTGATGGTGGTGAGAGAAGAAGCTATAGAGCTATCTACATAATAGGGCAAGACGGTGAGCGAGGTGCTGGCAGACTCCTCAGGCACCTCTCTCAAGAAGTAGTAAATCGAAAGGTGTGCTGCGGAGCTCCGCGGTGGACGGCTGCCCTTGCGCCGTCTTGTATAGAGCAACCCACGGCTGGCCGCTCCGTGTGATCTCGCTCAAATCGCCAAGCAGGTTCGTTAGCGCGTTATAGATATATCCGTCTTTCGCGGACGGCCGTTCCCCAGAACGCGGGGGTCTTGCGACGCAGCGCTCGCGATTTACAAAGTCTGTGTCGTTAAACCAGACCTGCGCGCAGCAGGGTATGTCTATTGACCTAAGGTCATCATTGAGAACAGTCCCTGGGCGATACTGACAGCGAAAGGCTAGCGGAAGGCTGGTTATAGTGGGCTGTTTATTCTGTACAGTTTGTCGTGGAACTTCGAGTGGCGTGGAATACTTTGCTAGACTCTCTTGTAGAATTATGGACGCACTAACAGGGGGCGAAACCGGTTAGGGATAAAGTAGGGGCGCAACAGAAGCCATCCGATACGCCGCATAGTCGCGGGCTTTCGTCTATATCTAGGCAGTCGAACCATCATCTAGTATTGAAACAAGAGATTAAGAGGGATATTAATCAGAGATGAGGTGAGGGACAAAAGACTTTACGGAGAGAGACGGGAAATCTTGCTATGCGGTAGGGGGATTAAGGACGTCAAGTTCTAAAAAGGAGAACCCTTTTTAGATTGGATATACCTTCTTATATCAATACTCATATTCACCATCTACATATCCAAATAAAGAGCGTCGTAGGAGAGAGACTAGCAACTGGGAACCCAAGACCTTAACGAAAGCTTATCTACCCTTAATGCCCACCACGGCCCTACTACCGCTAGAAAGCCCGAGTCAGAGTAGGCTAACTACCCCTTAATTCAAGCTCGCCTCTGCAATCCACACAGGGGTTGGAATATGCGGGTGCTATGGGGATCCCGCTCGAGAATAGCATGGAGGGTTCGTGTCGTCCGAAAGCAGTGTTTGAGGTTATGAAGAGCCAACCGATGATAGAACGATCCCCACCAGCTAGAAGGGGCATACCGAACCATCATCCGAGCAAACCCATGTATCTCGAATTCTAGGGCCCGACTATACTCCCGACGCCATTTCCGTGCCTGAGCGGGGGAGAGTCCACATTGGACTGGTGGTATCGGGGGCATTTCATGGTCTTGGTGTTTCTGTAGGCCCAGGCTCATAATCCAGCGGTAGAGTTCGCGGTGGTGCTTCATAGAGAGGGGGTTTTGGCGCTTCAGCGCCTTGAACCATGCTTCAAGCATCCATTCGCTCGTGGGCCAAAGTCTGCGCCGAGTAATGAGTTCGCCGATGTTATACGTAAAATGGGAGTCAGGGGGCACGCAGAGCGTGGTTGGATCAGCACGTTGGGAGAGCCACTTGCTGGAGGGGTAGTCGTCTAGGAGAATAGCGGTATGCCAAGGCAGCGGAGACCCCAGTGGAGAGGTCGAGTCTGCTGTATCATGAGAACCTCCCGGATGGTCAAGAAACCACTGGAAGATCGCGAGGGCATTTGGGTTTCCACCGCTAATCACATCCTTCCACCCCGTGCTGGCCCCTCCGCATTTTCTGGCGATATTGAGATTTCTGGCCAAAAGTTCATCGGCGACTTTGACTGTAACCCAAGAGTAGAGTGGCTCAAAGGGCTTATCGAGCCATACATATCGAGAGAGATCTGTGATGGTCGGCGTAGCAGTCGTGATCCGCTGCCAAAAGATGTCCCAATATTCGCCATGGCTGAGCGCTCCTTTAACCGCGGTGTCAGGAAGCCCAACCTCAAGTTGCTGCGTAAGAAGGTCCGTGACTGGGAGATGCTCAATAAGCCACTGGACCGTCGGTAACTGTCCTGCTCGGATCGCAATTTCGAGATAGCCCAGCCCATTGCGATTATAGCCACGAGGTGGGATCAGGCGGAGACTCCAGAACCACTTGAAACAAGGGAAACAGTTTTGCACGCAGTCGGTGATCAGGTCCGTAGCTGGGGGGGCCATCAAAATCGGTATTCTGTCGGCATTGGCTTGTGCTAATTCGCTGTACCATTCTTGGCGGACCTTGGCTCGGAATTGACTCCTGTACAGTGGGTTTTGTGGTCTGGAAAATCTGTTCCATATATTGGTATGGGTGCCTTGGTTCGGAATTGGCTGCGTAGCGAGAAGCCGGAGCGTATGGATTGAGATATGATCAAAAGCCTCAAGGTACTCCTCAATGATTCTGTCGCATACAAGCTCTGGAAGCTCTGGGAGAGTCGCCATAATGAAGAGGGTTGAGGAGAAAGAGAAGTCATGGAGCGAGAATGAGTGAAAGTGCGAAAAGAGAGCCACAGGTAAAGGGCAACTCGAAAGAAAGATAGATGAAGATGGCGGGAGAGGACTGTCTTTGGGACATGTTACTGGCCTCTAGCTGGAGGATTGATGGTAGCCAAAAAGGGCAAACGGTTCGAAGCACTGTATTCAAATAAATAGGGCAATCAAGAAAATAGAGATAGAGGCAATAAACTGTAGTATTCAAGAAAAGGGTTGCATTGATTCTTCCGTTAATGTCTTACTAGAGATATCAACTCTCTCACTATTCGTCGCCACATAGGGTCGCTCGAACTTCATCTCCCCAACGTGTACCTGCAGATAACAATACCAGGCGACCCCGAAGACAGACGGGCCGCCGAGCAGAGAGCCAAAGCGACGCTTTTGATGCATAGAAGGATGCTTGTCTCACGGGCCGCGCAACTCCCGCCGCATCTGCCATCAGATCGCTGTAGGGGACCTGAACTTTTATCATCCCCCCTGGTCGAAAGCGAGGCAGGCGAGCATTTTCAATCAAGCTGCTGATAAAAGTAGGCATCACAATGACGGCAGACCGCCCGTGGACGGGTTGGATCTGCTGACGAAGCGAGGCATGGTCAGCTTTAACGGGCAGGTGTTTGGGAGCGACATGCAGTCGACTATTGATCGTACCTGGGCATCCACCGCACTTGTTGACCGCGTCGTGCGTTCTTCCGCCTATTCTCAGTGGTTATAAGCCGCGGGCCATGTCCGAAATTTGACCTTCTCTAGGCCCCGTCGCCGATTCGTAAAGTGAAGAAGTGGAAGGAGGGTGAGTAGGGAAGCTGGTTGCCGCGTCTCGATGCGATTAGCCAGCATTGGCCGCAGAAAGACATCGAACAAGCTGACCACATCGACACAGCCGTCGAAACAATTCTCGAATCGTTCAACGAGCCCGCCGAAGACACTGTTTCTACGAAGATGGTCTGCCAGCGTTCCTTCCCGTCGTACACCCCGGTCTTCTAACCGAGAGGAAAAAGCGACCAACAGCCTCATGCTTTCCAGCGATTTGCAAAGGCTGCCCGGAAGCAGGAACCATAGCATAAGAAAAAGTGAATTTGCTCCCAAGGCCCCAACGCCGCTCATACAAAAAGAAGGCACCGGCCCAACCCGAAACGCGTCAGGAGGCAGGACGTCTACCCTCGCGCAGCGCACGATATCACGGTTGACGAGAGCAAATACCCCAGCCCAGCATCAAGGGTCCTGTTTTAGGACCCCCAGTCGACATCAGAAGCTAAGCCCTCAGCAGCTAAGAATCCAAAGATAAGGCCTGGAGTAATCAGCATCCGAACCGGAACCGAGCAGCATCCCAGTCAGCTGCATCAGATTCTGACCATCCCCGGCCCCCTCAGCCCACAACAGCCCCGACAAGCGCCGCCAGTTCGCTCGGATGGGCGAATCCGAGTCCGTCGAGCACCGACCTCCACTGCTGAACCAAAGTCCCAACAGGCACTCCGCACAGAAGGCGATGTGCGACGGGAGAAGGGAGGCAGAGGACAAATACCGCCATGCCAAGAACGGCATCTTCGGCAATAGGAGAACCCCGCACACACCGGCACAAGAACAGCAGACAGCAGCTCTGGGACGACGTCAGTGGATGGTAAGATGGCCGGAAAGGGAAAAGGGCAAAGGGCAGGCTATCGACTACACCAAAGGATTGAAGGATTCCCTCCACGCAGCCAACCTCGCCCAGGACCACACACCAGCAGAGCTTGCTCCCCCTCCCCAACCGGCCACAGTATGACCAGGACGCCGCCGAACCTGTCGCTCGACAATATGATGGCTACTATGCTGCGGGACGAAAGGATCCTTGACTATGCAGTTCTGGCTATTCAGAAGCCATGGGTCCAGCACTACGGGCCCTGAGTCAACACGACGCACTATACCACAGAAATCAAGGAGCACTTCGACCTCCTATCGATCACGCACCCTGACATTGCCCAAGTAAGCACCTTTGTCGGCAGAAGCCTAGTGAAACTGCCGGTCCACTACACCCAGCATGTCCTCTTGACATATATCTCCGACCGGGTCCATGGATTCTTCATCCACAACATTTATTACCCACCAGCCGTCATCGAGAACTACGGCATCGGAGATTTACGCAAAACCATTCAGAGGGCAGACAGCGTGCCGCGGCAGAACCACCACATCGCTGTCGGGGGCTTAATACACACGATGGCCTCGGGGCTGCGTCAGGGCTCCCCCAGCTCGCCAAAAATACGGAACGCGCACAGGGCTTCAAAGACCTGATCGGGGGCAGGCCCATCGCAATCACCTCTCCTCGTGGCATCATCACAAGGCCGGTCCGCACCTAAGGAAGCTTCGAAACGACCCTCGACCTCAACCTCTTGTCATGGGAACTCCCGGAGAAACTGTGGCATGTACGAGTGGTGGAAATATCGGGCCTGCCAGACCACCTGCTGATCGAAAGCGAATTTAAGACTGCCCTCACTACCCTCACTACCGGACAGGCAACACCGAAGCAGAAATGGAAGGAGCTTGACGTCGAAAACCTCCGCACCACGCTGTCCCTGCAGCTGACAAGCTTCCCCTTAGTCAACAAACCACAGAAGCCACCGATACAATGGTCCAACAACTCACTGGATCAGCAGTCGATGTCTCGACACCATGACCTAAGCCAACAGCACTCTCTCGCCGGGGATCGACCAACGAGCGTCGTTTGCTGCCAAAGGAAGCCCACCGGGCCCAAAGCGGGATTCTTCTGTTCCAGGAAGCGCTCTACCAGCCCGCACGGGAACCAATATAGCGGGTATTCCGCCACAAGAAAGCGGTGACCCGCAAGCGCATCAAGCGCTAGAGGAACCAGACCGATCTGAAACCTCTCGAGGTGGGCAAGGAACCGCTGTCCCTATCCGACACTCACGCCACCCCCAAAGGCCCGGACCACGCACTTCGCTCTCTCCCATAACAGAAAGCCGCACTACTTACCCATGCCTTCTTCTCGGTCCCCCGACAGCATCGCTGGTTGACATCGAAGGCTTCACTTACCCCGAGCCGTGGCCAGTCCCGCCAATCACGGCGACCAAAGTCTGGCGAGCAATCTACCGCCCCGGGGCCTTCAAAGTGGGCGGGCCTGACGATATCCTGAACGGAATCATGCAAGCCGCACCAGCAGCACCATCAGACCAACACACACCAAACCGGCTTTTCCCAGTGTTAGAAGACCTTTACAACAACTGCCTGGGCGTCGGGTACTGCCCGCAGCACTTCCGCGAAGCAAAGACAGTCGCCCTCACAAAGCCTGGAAAGGACGACAACAAGCCGAAACGATACCGGCCAATCGTTCTGTTCTACACCATCGGCAAGGTCCTCGCAGAGGTACTCGCCTTGCAGCTCAGGTACCTTGCCGAGAAGCATGACCTGCTGCCCCACGAACACTTTGGCAGTCGAAAAGGCCAGGGAACAAAGACGGCACTCTATGCAGCTTTGGAAAGTTTGGCTGTAGGCCGTCGATAGGCAAAGGAGTATGAAAGAAGTGGCACCAGTAAGGTAAATGCGAATGGCAGCTCCACCAATACAGGATCCCAGACAGAGCCACGGCTTTCGCTTCGTTTGGTCCCGGATAATGCGAATTGCGGGGAACGAATAGACCTTTCCCAGATCTTGTAAATCCCACTACTGCGAGATATACGCAAGGAGCATGTCCGCTTCCCTCGTCATCGGCCGAAAGCTGACGACAACAAAGCCATCCATCAAGGAAAAGACGAGCATGCCCTTTTTTGTGAATAAGCTGGGGTCTTCAGGGGTCCTCAGGGAATGGGCGATGTGCGAATTTCATGAGGACTTTCGTCGCCTCCTTCTGCCACAATCGAGGTGCCACAATCGAGGCGACTTCCGCATCCCTTATAGTGCGCGGCGGGCATCCTTTTTCCTCGCGGATCTCTTGTTGAGACAAAGTGCCGGCTGCACTGCCTCTGGACATGGCGATTTCAGAAGTCCTGAATCGAGCGAAAGGGCTCTCGCTTGCGCTATTATTCACTTCCCCCCTCCCCCTGGGGGGATCGTTTGGCCAATCCGTTTCCCTTTGGCGTGTCGACAGGGATATTCTCGAGCAGAATTCCTGTATTTCAGAGGAAGGAATCAATGACATTGGCCGCACTTCGATCATCACCGAGGCTGAATGATCTCAATGGCAGCTGTTACTAGTGGTTCGCCAATTGATGAACTCGCGAACTGCTTCATGGCACCCGTTTTTCCTCTCATAGGCGTAGAGAGTGTGCAGCTTCGGACCGTCGATATAGAACCAGCTGTGGCCATTGTAGCCTGCTTCCACTTCAACCAGGTCAAAAGGTAATTCTTCCGATTGTCCAGAATACTCTCTCATCAAGGCGGTAGCAGATCCGCCTCGGAGGGTTTGACAGTTTACAGATATCGCAGAATTCGGGGTTTAATTGATGGGAGTCCTCATGACGCTTTTTCAGATCCACCCCATTAAAGCAGCCCACCCAGTTTATTGATATTGTGAGTGTAGATACGACCCATTCTTCGGTGGTAGACCTCTCTCCTTTGACGATGATTTGTATTTTTTAGTCCGTCAGATATCATGACGGCTGATAAAACATATCGAATTTCACAATTCAATCGTTTTAATTCTAAATATCTGAACAAATTCATTTGATATAATAATTTTTTCTAATAATTCTCAATATAAGATCAATGTTTCACGATTGACTTCTACATATAATATTTTTATACCCAATTTTTTTCCTTGACAAGCCCTTCCTTTTAAAGATACAAATTCAGGACAATGGAATTTTTGTACGGAACATTAACAAAAATCTTCAAAAATTCTGGTCTATTCTTGTAATGATTAATATATTATTTAGTGATGAAGCATAAGGAGAAGGAACAGCTAGCGGGAGAGCATCAGAGGGAAGAAACAGATTCATGATGAATCTCAACAAACTACCGCGAAAGCGGTCGGACAGGCGGTGGAGGATTAGTGGCAAAACTCCATCTCCAACATTTTACGTAGCCATAGCCGTCCCATAGTCAGACCCACACCTTCGGCGTTGGTCTTCCACTGCTCAATATATATTCCCGTCTCAACACACATTTTTGTTGACTGTCTTGATTGTAAATCGCTACATCCCGTGATTTGACTTTCTATCTAAATTTAAGCTTCTTATTGCCCCATTGCTGCTCCCCACATGTCCTGTAACTATGCCCTTTTCTGCACTTATTTAGATTTTGTCAAAAAAAAAAAAAAAAAAAATACAAAAAGGGTAAAAAGGGTCAAGAAAAGATAAAGAAATATTAGTTCCAGGACGGGCTGAACTGCTTTAGAGCCTCTCTACCCCCATCTCTTGCCACTAATTTCTCGTAACTGAGAGACTCGTTCTTCTTCTGTCCCTCACTATCGACTTCTACCTCTATCGTTGCGTGACGTATGGTCCAATGATCAGTACTATAATACACCCCCTTTACTTGAATAACTGCCGGATGGGTCTGTATATCACGATCAGAGACGGACTAAGTATATCATAGTAAACAAACCTCTTTCTTTTGCATCATAGAAAGATCCCGTGAATTGGAAGTTCCCAGATGGGCTAATGGTGGCTTTTGAGGTACGCTATTATATGGATGGCCTTTATCTATTTTATGAGCCAGAGATTAGCTGGCAAGCAATATTTGGATTTTATAGCATTGGGAATTTCTATTTAAAAGACTGAATAACGGAATTTTCGCAGTCGAGACATGACCTGTGGCAAGTGCTGCACTTGGAAGGGGGATTTGTTGTTTTCGTTTTCTTGAATTATTGAAGAGTAGTGTTTCTAGCAATCAACTCACTGACCTGTATTTAACAACCTATTTCCTATTCGGTCCTCCGCTATATGAGCATCCTCTTTTTTATTAAACCAGCGTAGCGACTGAATTACATTATTCCAAATGATTTTTATGACGTTCATTTTTGGGAAAAGGTATATTCAGACAACAATATCGAATTCTCCGATGTAGGGGAATAAGAGAAGATGAGTGGTATGCCCAAGACGGTTGGACTATATGTATTCAAAAGGTTCTCCGCCGAGGTTAAGAGATGACCTATTAATACGCAGTAGAGGCGAAGGTGAAAACAGTCAACAGGGTGGGCCCAGTAGGCCGGGGATACACCAGGAAATACTACCGCGGCGCTAGTGCCAAAAATAGTCTGCCTATGTATTCCATTAGATCAGTATAGAAGTAGTAGGTCACTCGAGTTGAGTTTTTTCAAGTAGTATTTTCCACCTCAAATGCTTGTGGGACAAACTCTTACAAATCTAGAACCCGAGATCGTCGAAATCTGGGTGATGATAAAAACATAGGTGACTGTTGGCTTCGCGAAGATGAAGTCTAGTACGGTAGATATTTATAATCCTTTGGGCGAATTTTCCCAACAATTCATATTGAAAAAATAAAAACAGAACCCAGATCAGATGAACATTTGCCAAATGTTGAGTCCAACATTCGGAGCGGAATTATAATGTTCTAAATGTAGAGTCAATATTTGGAATGTGGAACAAGCTTATGTACGCGTATTATGATTGGCTAGCTATAATTAATTAAAAATTACTTTCTTGTTCATTTGACCTGCAAGCTCAAATGAAAATAAAGCCTAGAAAAAAGGCGAATGTGTACGTAATTCAGTTTCTATTTCTAAGTAGTAGTAATTCCTTTTTTTTTGGCTTATATCAAGGCAAGTATTCCTTCGTTTCTCTTTTGTATAGTTGTCTAATGCTAATATAATACAAAGATATAGAAAGAGAAACTTTCATCGTTGATTTTGGTTTGTCGCATTTAAGATCACCAAAAATCCATAAAAAAATCCGTGAGAGAGTAAGGATAAATCTGAGTGTAGATAAATGGTAATATGCCACCTATCTAGAAAAGTCTGCCGACACTCGGGATATTTATTCCCCGTAAACTCGACGATTCTTATTGTAAATATGTCGATAAATTTATATTGTAAATAATTTTTTTATCTTTTTGTTTTTTTTTTTTTTTTTTTTTCATCCTGTCTTTGTGTTCTCCTGCAACATGAGTTTGTCAACTATACTCTAATTAGGGATTTTCTGGAGGCCGCAGTGTTTTATGGCAAAGGGAGTAGTACTTTATGCCTGAGTAGCAGGAGTGATATCCCTATGCGATGCAAATTTCTGAATGTGCTTTTTGAAATCCAAATTAGGTTGGCCTAGACAAATAAAGGAAAATTGGGGTCGATGATCCTCTATGATAGATCGAAGAGCGTCTTCTAGAGGCGTTACACGGGACGGCGTTGCCGACCACCAAGCCACTCACGGCAATTCACATGGTCATTTGTAGTCTTCAAGAGACCATAGTATCCCAATGATCCCACAACACAATTTATCGTCCGAATGTTCATTTCCCAGGAAAGGCCACGGTTTTCTGGGTCGCCTAAGGAGCCCACGGGTTCTCTTAGGGATCCCACGACAGACCTGATCGTCGGACCATTTAGGCTAGATCGTGGGAACACTTGTTTCCTGGGAAAGGCCAGAAGGCGTTTAAGATGCTACAAGAGCAGTTTAACGCGAAGTTT
Source organism: Penicillium alfredii (assembly GCF_028826965.1). NCBI lineage: Eukaryota > Fungi > Ascomycota > Eurotiomycetes > Eurotiales > Aspergillaceae > Penicillium > Penicillium alfredii. Next base: position 65,566 of record NW_026622700.1, on the reverse strand, counting down.
AGGGCCATGCGGGCATAGACGGCGTTATGTGTATCTTTGCTATATAGGGGAACCAGTCTGTCTCTGAGGAGTGTGAGTGAATTTAACATTATCTCGTAGATCCCTACTCCGTGCATGCTGTTGTTTTGGAAAACAAATCTAGTATGAAACGGAAATTTGAGAATATCCACGAAGCACATTCTTTAATTATGCCGATCTAGCCATGCTTGCTCCCATCAAAAACACGAACTCATAGACTTTAGATCGCCACATTTTGCCTTTCATTCACGTCTTTTATCTTAATTCATATCCCCCTTTATCTTTGATCTACTTATTAAATTAAGAAAAAAAATTTCTTCTTTTTTTGAATTCGGGTCACCCTCGGTCTTTGAATCCATCTTTAATCTTTATGGAGACCCACCCGGCCCCAGAGGAGGAAGAGGGGGGTGGACGCTTGGCCTGAATATATGGAGGTCTCTCGGGTCTCGACTACGACGAGGATACCTCCCGGCAAAGCGACATGCAGGCTACGATAACTATATGTCCCCCTCTATGGACATGTAGAGTCCACGAATTCTTAAAGAGGAACTTAGAGCCTCGTCCAGGTCCGGGCCTAATTGTCACTCCCCTTGTTAGGGTTCTCTTGTGGGTCGCAACCTCGGAATCGCTGTGACGCCTCTGCGAAGCCCAAAACGGTTGCACCTACGTGGAAATGCCCCATCTATGCCGTAGTTAGTAGCCAGGGCTCGGACAATAGGGTGGTGTTTGCTTTTCCTAGCAAGGCCCACGGCGTGTCTACATTGAGCCCTTGTTTGTCAAAGCGGTTAAAAGGCTGATGGACGTCATGAATGTGCCTTACGGTTACTACAATTGTCAGTTGCCTATAAAGCTGGATCTTGACCGTATAACCCCAGATCCTGGACATAGCCGCGTCAATAATCCGTCGCAGACGGGAGGTTGGCCAGGCCTAGGGCGACTCGGCCTCTGAGTACGAATAGAAGTTTACGGTATGATTAGCCTATTTATAGGTAGTATGAACATAATCTGCAAGAGACTTCGAAACCCTCATTAAGTGTGATATATTAACGTGATAGAGTTATTTCGTTAGCGGGTAAATATCACGCGTGCCTTTCCAGTCGCTCTGGGTCTGTCCACGAAGGCGATACTATTATTGGCGCCTTGAGCATCATTTGGACATCACAATGGCAGGAAGTTTCCAAGTAGAGTCCAGTGGAAAAAAAAAAAAAAAGAAAACAATATAACCATTTATATGCTACCGAGAGTTTTCCTATTAGGTCTTACGGTCAGTGATATCCCTCCGAAGAACTCAACAGGCAAGGCTAGCCGGTAGTAATGAGGCATAAACATGGAAGATAACTTCTATGCCAGAGTGTTTCATGGCAATCGGTACCTTGGAAGCTGGATGGACGTGGCGTGTTGCCTCGCATTTCTGTTTGCTAGTTTCTTAACAACAGTAGCATACAACCAAGGAAGGGGTCATGCTGTTTTCCTTAACCCGAACTTACTAGTTATATGCTACTGCTCTCTCATCATAGATCAAATACGGTCCACTTTCAAATCACGAATAGAGGTGAGAATTTTTGCTATTATGTAGCAAGGGTAATTTAGGCGTGGTAATTATATTAGAGAATAATGTAGAATTATTGTGTAAATTATTGAGAATAAACTCCTCAACGGACTAATACGTTATTCAGCATATAATCCCTCCCTACCACTGTCAATTGATAGCCAATTCAATAGGTGAAATTAATTGCGCAATACCCATGTCCCCCTGATTACCAAATATTCTACTAGCCCCAGAAGCTCAACCAACCTTCCTTTAAAGCGCTCCGGTGATAGTGACATATCTGGGATGGATGGCCTCGTATACGTGCTGGAAGTGTTCTGGAGGTTCTGCAAAAAAAAGAAGGAGCCCCGGGGAAGGAGGCGCGCCGATTTGTGTGTTGGATTGCGAGGTGAGAAATGAAAACATCCGAATCGCATCGTCGGACAGATCTTCCACTATGGCTTCAGTATGTTGTTTCAGGATCTTGTTTCAGGCTACACGTGTCTGCCCCTTTCTGTAGTCTGTTTTCCAGAGATTCTGGCAGGCCTTCAATAGGAGCGTGGTCTGAGCACCGAGTTGGCGCTCTCTGAAAGCATCCGCTACTGCTTGCGTACCTAACCACTATGATTGTAGAGCCATCAAAGGCGTTTGAGCTGAAAGCTGGAGGTCGACTTTAGGACTCTATAAGTTCAATATTACTTGTGAGCGAGGAAGAAAGCACATTCGTCTACCTTGATTCCGTTATCTGCTGGAATGAGAAAAGTAGACTCCGGGGGGCATAGCGATTGAAAGTCTAACACTGAATGGATGCACGGCATTCGACTTAGAACTTTCTATCTATATTTATGCTTCGAAAGATACAGTATACCACAGCACAGATACAAGTTTATAGTTCTTCTAAATTATATGATATTATTTTGCTTTTTGAAGCGCGCGGGACACATATGGGCTCGGTTCACTTTTAGCGGAATGGCAAGCCGACATATGCTGACGACTTGTGTGATGCTTTGGTGTCCAAACAATGTCCACCGACCCTAAGTCCTTCCCCCCCGGACGTGGAACAGAGAATCTGCAAAGTCGAGACCCGTAATTTCTGCATGAAGACCATATTATAGCTTGTTTCTGATCTATCAACCCTCGTGCTCTGTGTTATTTAGGGGATAAGCAAGAGGTTAAGGGGCCAAGAATGAACGATAGAATTGGATGCGTGACCCCTTTGACACGTCACAAATGATCACTGAATTCGCAATCCGTAAGTCTCAGTAACAAATTTTAGTTTCCTTCTCTATAGTTACATGACCACCGCTTCTTTTCTACTGCGTAGCTAATGCAAAGGCAAGGCCACTCTTAAGCCGTTGGGTCAATGTCAGCAAACCCCGTGCCAAATACTTTGATATGGCCACACTGGCATGGTATGTATACTGAACTAATGTATACTGGAGAGATAGAAGCTATGTACCTATCAAGCATCCCTGAGATATGAATGAGCGTTATCTCTAGGGAATAGTAGACTGAATTTTGATTCGCGGACGCCATGTGCTGTCCAAATAGGACAGATATGTTCCTCAAACTTCTACAGAGTTCGAGGTGATCTTGCTTGCAGAGTGCAAAAGCTTGACTAATCCTTCATGTCCTTTTCTTCTAGCCAGTGTTAGGGGTGTCCACCCATCGATATCTTGAGAGTTTGGATTGGCGCCATTATCGAGAAGTAGCTGGACTATTTTCTCCGCTTTCAGCATTACCGCCAAGAACAGAGGTGTTTCTTCATCAAGAATCCTGATCTCGAGATCGACACCTGCAGCAAGCAGAAACTCGACTACAGCTTCATGCCTGTTGAATACTGCATGAATTAGAGGCGTCCATCCGCTGTAATCAGGACAGTCTGGCTCGATAGTAGCAGTATCAAGCAACAGCTTGACAATTGCCTCTCGTCCCTTCCTTGCCGCGTGCCATAATGCGGTTTTCCTATCAGAATCCTGGGAATTTGGGTTGATGCCATTGACAGCAAGCAGTAGCTTGAGTGCATCGGTATGTCCCTTCTGTGCGGCCCACGATAAGGCAGTTCGCCCATCAGAACCCTGAAGGTTCGGCTTGATGCCGTTGACAGCGAGCAGCCGCTTAAGTACTGCGCTATGTTTCTCCTGTACTGCCAATGACAGGGCAGTACACAAATCGGAACCCTGGAGGATCCGGTCGTCGGCGGCAAGCAACAGCTGTACTATGTCTTCGTACCTGTTCCGTGCCGCAATGAATAGATGGGTTTCAAGCTTAGCCGGATGTTGACTGCATGCTCCTGCTGCAAGTGCCTTTTGAACACTCTCGTATTGGCCACAGTCTGTAGCCCAATACAGTGCCCAACCGTCATATCGTGCATCACAACGATAAAGATAGGGATTCAAAAGAATATAAAGGCGTCTGTTTGATCGGACAAGTGAATTGATGTGTTCTGGTGATTGTAGGAGCTCCGCAATATGCAACCACAATTCATTTGGTAAATGACGCAACATTGTGAAGGTATTGGCCTGATTACTTTGCGATCTGTGCGCTTCCGAATCGATAGTGGCAGCAGATGGTGGCAAGGGCGTTGGAGCTTCTGCCAGAACAGAGTCTTGTTCCTGAATGATACTGCGCATTGCATGGTGAAGGACAATGGATAGAGCCAACATCTTATGTCGGTCGAGATGCGGCTCGATGCTCTCCAGAGGTTTTTCGGATAATCTCCGAGCCTACGACCACCGGAGCTGTATATCTAGCCCAAAAATAGTATTACTAGGTATCCACCGTTCCATGTCTCAGGGGTCAGTTTTTTGCAAGTCTAGTCCCTGAGCCACACCGACTCTACGTAACGTTATGGGTGTATACACTGATCAGCACCACTAGTTTTGTTACACGAGATTTATATAAGTCATTGCCCACTAAACGTCGCTTCAATACGACTCATCCAAAACCAGTAAGATTGCTGTAGATGATTCCACAATCCTTTTGAATGTGCGAAGAGAGGCAGCATCTTAATCCACATTTCGACCTTTGCTGATATCGGGCGTGTGCCGCTATGTCTGGACCTGCAGCGGGATACAGGCCCTATCAGGATGATAACTGAAGATGTGTCTATAATATATGTGTTTTCAAAACCTAGTAGTTGATGAAGCCACAGGATGCATATATATTTGGAGATTATCAAGTCTTTTAAACTTTCGAATCGGCTCGCAATAGGGACAGATGTGGCGTGGGGGTTCATGAACAACCATATGCCTCCACTTATCTACCTCACGTTTGAATCTTCGCTGACATTCTTCTTGAGGCCAGTCGTATAATCTTTAAAGTGTGTAGTCACGTGAGAGATACCAGCCCAATCAGAAGAGATCGAACCCATACATAGGCCAGAAGGTACCTTGGTTGATTTTTGGCCGAGAATAGGTCAGCCATACGCCCGGGGTCGTACCATTAGAGCGCATCTACACAATGCTAGCGACGAGAAAGTGTACACACAGCTGGTATAAAGCGGACTTGCTCTACGGTCCACTGGCGTCTCGCGTCGGAAGGGACATCTGGGCTCTCTCCAGACTTCAGGAACGGACCGAGCATATCCCGTATTGGTGGAAGGACTTGGCTGTCAGTGCTCTCAGCTGCTATCTGTTCCGATACAAAGTGCAAGTGAGGTGTCTAGAAGGATATTGACGATGTGTTCAAGCCCGGAGGAGAATTTCTAAAAAAGGGGCGCTGAGTGTTCTGCCCCTTCATGCTTTCTAGATTTTTCAGATAATCCCCGCGGTCAGCCTCGAATGCTAGCATGATCTCAGGCACGGCGCCACCTGGATTAGCCATCATGTTCTGGTCCAAGAATTGGAAAGGGAAAAGAAATCGGAAGGAAAGCGTGATACAACCTTTTATATTGTTTTGCAGGAACAAAGCGCCGCAGGGTGGGTTATGTTTTACCCTATACCCCTAACCTAAGTAGGTAACTGGAGTTGCTATACTACAGGATCCTACATCTGCGTCCGCGTAGGTCATTGGCGCGGAATGGGACCCATGGGATCCCGGCCAACTCGTTACAACTGATGTAGCGGTCGATTACGCATAATTTAGAGGCTCGGGGATTGGGTCCATAATCCGCGCCGTGGAACAGCCCCACTTGACCCGCCGGTTTTCTCCCGACAACTCCGCGTCATATCGTATCAACAAGTTAACCGCTACCATGCAGCGCGAAATACCGGTCGGCTTACCTTGCTATTTTTCTTTTACATTCGGCGTTGGCTGTGCGAGTAATTACATTCGCCAATTTCGGAGCGACTTCACACTAGGCGCAAGATTTAGATATATTGAGATATGTTAATTAACATAGCATGGTCGAGCATAGCTAGTCAAATACATCGAAATAAAGGGCTACGCGATTTCGAACATAACGGACTCTGGAATGTGGTGGCTCGAAAGATTCATAACCTATGTCATATTCAAGCCCAACTGATCCGTCGCCCTTTTTTCTCCATATGGATCCATAGTGCTAGCCGGAAAGTAGCGTTGGCCTATGACGGCAATGATCCGGTCGTAAGTCTCGGGCATACACAAGAGTGGTCTATTTGCGCCAATAATTGCTTTTCAATGCATTCGCCGGAGCTGTAGGGACAAGCCAAAGAAGAGCATTACTAGGGATCGACCGTTCTATGTCCCAGGGGCCGGCTATTGCAGTCTAAGTCCTCAGAAATATGTACTATTCTGATAGTGCCCATTGATCAGTGCATTCGTTTGTGTCGTATCAACTCAGCCCCTATTTTGAACTCGATTAAAATATTAGAGATAAACCGAAATCAGCCACTTTACAAATGCATTTTCAGTCATAATTTGTAGACTGGTCAGAATCTCTAAGAAAAAAAAATACTACTTATATTTTTGGAGTGAAAGTACTTACGATAATCAAGTAGTAAGAGTGTTCAGCCGGGAGCTATGCCAAACGAAGGTACTAACCTAGGAATTCTCGACTCCCTACGGCCATCAGCTTGGGTCTATCATTTCTAGGAGTTCACACGAACGAGGGTTAGGGTTCTGTAGGGTAGATTAATTAATGTAATCACAGAGAGGTGTAATCACAGAGAGGAGAGAAACTGCTTTTCTTCGGCTTGGGGTATCGGTACAAATTGCCTTGAACACCCTTACGAAAGCAATTCGGAACTATGCTCCTCCTCCCTGTACCTACTTATCTAGTCCCCGTGAGTTGATCAATCTTTCCACCCTCGAATGCATCCTAAAACCCACCATTCGCTTCTTGCTCTGCAGTGAAAACAACTGGCCCATCATTCGCGCAGACTCGCACATCCTCACCGAAATCTATTCCAGGATATTTGCGATTTAGCTCCTATTTTATTCTATTTTGTTTCGCGGCTCTGGTGGACGGTTCCCATGGCAAATTCTATATATGTGTTTACATTTCATTTAATATCTCCGAGTGGCTGAGTGTTTTTGTTGCCGAAGGTAGTTGTGGAGTCACAGTTGTTGAACTAAGGCAAAGGTATAGAACTCATTCTCGGACAGCCATATAGTACACAAAAAGCAGAAGAGCTTGAAGAAAATCAATTCACGAAACAGAAAAAGAACGGCCTGAAAAATGAGACACAATGCGATTCGTCTTCGATATCGCGTGGGAAAGAAACATCCTTCAAGGAATTTTGGGAGGGAATAGAATACTCAATAAGGGTTCCTGTGCTTCTGAAATACCCACTAGCAACTGCAGTCGCTGAACTGAGAGAGGTTGAGGACGGACACAACGATCCGCCGGGGTTCAACGAAGCGTTACTTGCCTTAGCATAGAATAATCCAACGTTGTACGCTGCGCATGCTTTGATTACTCTTTGAGCAACCGTGTAATCCCCTTCCCGGGCCGCAATGACAGCAGGCATCAGAAAGTGTAGGCCCGCTGCATCTTCCATGTGCTCTCGATATACCCGATAGTTTTGCTCTACATTCACGAGGTGACCGAACTCTTGTAAAATTTGTCTTGGTCCTCCACTTGCCTGTGTTCCCTGAACAACGGCAGTCAATGAATAATAGTTGCGTAGTTGGTGAAGCGCCTGGAGAGCCCACATCAGAAAGAAACTCAGTTTAGGGGAGTTAGGTACCACACTACCTGAGCAAGGTGACCAATCTTCATATCAATCCCTGCCCCTGCAGCAATGCATTCCTCAACTAAGCGGCAAAGACGATTCCATCGTGAATTTAGATCATGCCTGACCTGATTGGGTTTAAGATACGTTCGCGAGAGGGCGTTGAGCTCGAGCTGTCGATACAATACGTGGTCATCCCTTGATAGGGATTCTGCCATGGCTGGTATTTCGGTTTGAGCAACCTTTTGCAGCAACTCATTGTCCTTGGTCTCCAATGGTAGATCCCAGTTGGTGTCAAGGCTGTGGTATTGTCTTCGGAACCGAATCTCTAGTATTCGCAGCTGTACGCCATTTGCCGATTTAGAATGGCCGAGAACCGTCTGCAGTGGCTGAATGATAAGACCAGATAACTGTTCCAGCTTCGGACTGGAGTAGCGCTCCTTTTCCGCGCCATGGGAAGTGATTTCAATTGTATCAAGAATGAACGGATCGGCCGGAATTTTCTGTATGCTCTGTTGAATGTTAGAGCTGGACAAAAGTGAAGGGATTAATACGACCTTACTTGTCGCACTTCAGTTAGTCTCTTCTTGTTGTCCTGCCTTCCGACGCACCAGCGGTACAATCTCCAACTGAGAGCGTGATATTGCCATCGAAATGATTCGATCATGTCAGAGGATCTCCCGGAAGCTTCGCAGACAAATTCGTCGAAAGGAATGCGTTGAAATATGTTGGAGCTCTGTTGCGATAGAGTACCGGCAACTACATCAGGATTGTCTGCTTGAAGCTGTGATGGAATCCAGTTCCAGGCCCAGCAACCTGTCAGCGGATAGCTTGACTGTGTGTACGGAGCTTCGGTGACGCTCTTCGTCCAAGGGTAAATGCGGTCACAAAACCCGCGGAGTCGACTTATCCATCGTTCATCCTCTGTGGTAGTCGGGTGTGATAATTTGCGCCTCCATTTCATTGGTTTCCTGCGATACCCATTACTTTGCTCGGGGGCACTAGAGCTGATTTCCGTCGCCACAAACCCCGAAGACGAGGAGGTGCGGATAATTGCTATGTAATTTACTGTAAGCCCTCATATATCCCATGCGGTCATTTAGACATGGCGTTCATTGGCGACATCAGACATACCTTTTTCTGACTTCGAGGTGTCTTCGACTTTTCCGAACATTACGTCGGGTACCCCAGGGAGTTGTTATTGAGGGAGGGGAGTAGTTTGCATCCTAATAGGGGCTCAACTGGATGACTTGGTGCGATGGTATATATAGTCAGCAACGGTACGTACACCTGATGCGATCTAGGTTTGTTGGCGAAAGTAAGCCAATTAACCCTTTGGGGCATACTGATCGGAGCTGCACGCAATTTTCCCTTGCAGGAACTCCTTATACGCCTAGCAGAGGCCATGTGGAGTCGCTATAGCGTGAGCACGAGAGTTCTCCAACGCGCATCATGGTTCGGAAGGAGGCTGCAGCCGATATCCACCTGTCCCCGTAATATTTCCTGTCATTACCAAAATTCCAAGACACCAGAAAACAGCTAAATGTGCGATTATAGGTGATTTGAAGCACTTGCTGAAAAGGACAAACCGCAGGATTTGTTTCTCTTTCAATCTAACGAAGTTTACTCGTACTTTTTCTGAATTAGACGAATCACCGTGAACGGCAGCAATAGCTGTCCATCTTTGTCGTTTCTCCAAGATCCCTCCCAGCATATTACCCTGGCTTTGCACCTCCCGAGCCGAGAAAGATGCCAGACAATGGAGTGGGGCAATTTTGCGGAGAAAGGAAGTCGAGTTCAGAAAAGAAATTTTGTACGGATTGTTCGTCATCTTCTCATACGTCAGTGTCTGTTGTCTCAAATACAAAGAGGAATCGGAGCATACCACAGCAGGGCATAACACCTTTTGTTCGATCACAAATCTATTCCAAAGACCAGCTGACCAAATGTGACAATTTCGTCAGGAACACTTTTTCCAATGTCTATTTAGTAGCTTTCGTAAAATATTGATATAAAAGGCCTTTATAGACTTCATTACCTTTCTTTGCAAAGCGCTCTTTCTGTAACGTTTTTAGTTCGGGGCCTAGCTGCAGGCACGCCGGGCAAGCAATATTGAACTACAACTTGTTTATCTAGCGCAGCAAACAGTAATGTTCCGTGTGTGTACCATCTGTGTGTTTTGCATGTTTCCGTTTAATGAGAACACACTATATAGTGTCTGGTCGGTCTGACTGAATCTTAGCAAGTCAAGATATATTCGATATCAAGTCAGGCTGCAACATCCTGGCTAACTTCCAGCTCCGCGAAATCCCAAAAGTGAATTATCCTAGATTAGAATTAATTAGGAGAATAGCTAGTAATCAGTAAGCGAGTTAGCCACCCCATAACACATAGTAAATGCGATAAAATACCACCTCGAATTTCATCATTTATTATTTAAGAATTATATTTAGCTATGTAACGCTATTATATAATCATCTTATTGTACTATGTAAATCAAAGCTCTATTAATATGGTGGTTGTCGGGATATATATATATATATATATCTTAAATTATCTTAGACTTAAATATGATACTATCAAGGTCTTGAAATATCTCTATTCTTAATATTAAAAAGAACCAATATTTGTTGAGATAGTCAATCAACTATTTACTATATGTTATAGGGCGGGCAACTCCTTACTGATACGTTAACGTGTTAAACAGAACAGGCCCACTTTCCTATTCTTAGTCAACCGAACGGCGACTGGGGCAAAATTTTGAAAGTGAAACTTCAAATATTGGCCAGTTAAGCATTGAACTCGAATGGCTAGTCTGCTTGAAAATAAGATACGTCCAGCACCTATGTATGAAATAAGGGGCCGACGACGCTAACGGACAATTGGGCTTCGAAGCACAACAATACCCAATCAAAATCGTGCAGATTACATCTGCACCAATTATCAATGTGATCAAGGATAGCCAGCGCGAGACGTACAAAAAGCCCCTTCAACGGTGACGTGCCTTACGTTGATAGTTTTACTGCTTTGGGGTTAGAAAATCCTAGAATCTGCGCAGGAAAAACCTGCAAATTGAGTTGAGATAGAACACCGTTTTGACCTGTCGCCTTGACCGCACCTATGATTTACTTGGCTTGTATAGGAGTGCACTATCAATCAAATCTTGATTGACTTAATGATATTGCCGTGTACAGGAAAACGAGCCAGGGAACGAAGACACCCACCGAATGTAATTTTTCAAAATGGCTACATATAAACATCCCAAGTCCCTGACTATTTCCTACCAAGAAACCTCTTTTTGCTCTTCTGATATTAATTCCCAACTATCTGAATAATTGGTAAGACAGCGTCCCAAAAGACTAGCGACAAGAAGCTGAGATACACTAGTATCAACAGTGCGTTCAGGATGCCTTCTCAGATTGTTAAATGCCAGCATTGCGGGCAGAATGTCTCTACTACCCAGACACGGTGTCCATTCTGCGACAAGCGCCCGCATGGTCCGGCTACCACCTTACCCACTTCACCAACCAAATAAGTATATCGTGAGTGATTTGCCAATAAGCACTCAGCTTTTCACCTATGCAGTTTTGACATTCCAAAGGACTCAGCGCCCACCGAGGCTTACGAAATCCGCGAAGATAAAAGAGGGGTTTCATTCAGGTCTACGGAATTCTGCTTAGAAGGATATCTCTGGCAATCTTAAGTTCCTAGATCAGCTTGGATGCGTCTACACAGTTATCTCATTTATTGACCAATATTCACTCCTTTCTCAATGGACCCATTCCTCCAAAGCCCAACCAGTTATGGTGCAATAGTGCGTCAACCTAAGGAAACAATCTCCTAAATAGTGCAAGTAAAATTCTGGGAAGATTTCAAGCCAGCCAAAAGATGTAAAGTGCAAAGTGTAGCAAAGGGAGTTTCGTTCGGTGATATATGGATAGGGCCTAGGAAGCCCAACAAACATTACTGCGGCAAGATACTTCTAACTAGGAAGAGTTATTTATGTCCGGATACATATCCCAGGATCCAGGGCTTGGTTGTAGATTTCACGCTATTTGAGTACAGCTCGAAAATGTAAGAAGTTTTACTAGTTCACCATTTGCTTGTCTGCAAAAAGCGCAGTAATCTCGGAATATCATCCACTTCATCGCCTATCGCAGAAGAGGGGCCAAGTCGCTTATAGAAAGGGGCCTCAAAAAACTGTGGGAAGAACCCTGCGTACTCCCAATCGATGATAGCCTTAATCTTCAATGTGCACGGATCCACAATGATATTCGGCTGAGATAAGTCATTGTGACAGAAAACATAAGCCTGGCTATCAGCGGTGTGTTGAGGCCAGACTTCATCATCCGTACATTCAACCACGCGGCTGGGAGGAATGACGATTCCGGAAGGTCCGCCAGTTTTGTTTGACTTGATCCCACGAAGGGTGTGTAGGTGCTGGCAGAGTTCGCCCTGAACGATCACTTTCTGACCTTCCTCAAGCTCAGACATAGAGGAGCCCTCGATGTATTCCGTGACCACAAAATACGCGCCGTCGACTTCGAATGCGCCGTACACAATTGGAACGGGAATATCACTGATGCGACGGATGAACCGTAGGCTCTCAGCCTCATTCTCGAGCCTTTCTCTATTCAGCCGTGGGACGTAGGTTGTTCCCTTTTGTGTGGTTATGTATTCGCTTGGTCGCAAAGTTCGTTTGATGAAAAAATTGCCTCTGCGGTAGTATCCCCTCTCGGCAGTTGTGTCACTCCAGTCATCAGGTGAAGAGGTAAAAGCAACATGAGACAAATATTGATTCGGCAGATTGAAGTCAGCCATCTCATAATTCTGAATGTTCGAGTGAATAGGGGAATAAAGAAATCAAAGGTGTCGCCAGTGTGCGGTTGGGTAAGTATTGCAAAGATGGGATGAAAGAGCGGTGAAATGCGACGAGCCATAACCTCCTTAACCTGGGATTCTGACTTGCACAATTCAGCGTACTGAAGGACCGGAATCGAGATACTCGCACTTTTTACCCAGTGCAGAGTGGGCCGCTGCACCAAAGGCTGGTATAATATGATAGAGCGATGGGATCCGCACTAATGGCTGGCGGAAAGGGAGTAATACACATGGATGACTAGCCAGGATGCAGACTATATCTGCTCTAATGAAATTCAAGAGCCCGACAGCAATTGCCGACACAAGGATCAGCAGAGACAGCCAGTAGTACATGTGCAGGTTTTATCTGCAGTTCACTGATGAGGACATACAATACTTAGATTTAGTATGTGCCTGTCGCAAAATTTCAGGAGTAAGGATATGGCTCGCGTTAATTTCTTTTAGCGGTATTGCACTACCTGTAAATTACGGTGGCTTTTCCTAACAATACATGCCTGGCCTACTTATCGCTGTTTTCTGGTGTCTTGTAACTTTCCCAAATACTGTAAGTGGAATGAATGGGTATTGAAACGGGATATGCATAGATCCATGGAGCCTACAATCCTTTCCTACCGAGACAAGCTCAATTGTTCAAATCACTTAGCCTATTTTCGAGCATACTGCGATTCTTGGGCGGTTTCTTGCGAATTTAAATAGAGAAACTACACCCAGGGAAGGGTGTGTAGAACCTCGATACAGCATGATGTGACTCATTACTAAAATGGGATCGGGCCAAGCTTCCGTTGTGAGTGCAGTGTTCCGGCTTTTGGGAGTTACTCATAGCAGTGACAATATCAAAACTCGTCACTTACTCATCGACGGGTCTGGGATGCTGTAAGTCCATGGATCTACTATTACTGGTGATTCTGCTTTAACCATACCCAGACTACCAGGGCAGTTGAATTTCCAAAATTCCTCTAGATCGATATTGTCTGCCGTTGAGAGCCTCCCCATCGGCTCAATTCTGGTGCTTTGGGAAAGCAGCAGGTATTATCAAACACAGCTTCTTCCATTTATATCTCGCTAATTCGCTTAGTAGATGTCATAGCACACAATCAGACTGCGCAAAAATATTGCCTACGGAAGGCCCAAATATACAGATAATCATATTCAAGGTCCCGCACGAAGAGCAGAACTCAGGCCTATGGGGAGCTTTCTACACTTTTGTCTCAGATTTACTCCCACGCACTTTATCACAATGGCCCAAGCAACGATTCTTTAACGATAATACGTCCAACCGCCTCGAATTCTACGACAAGAATATACGACCAAATGTTACGGAGAACGATAAAAAGAGAGTTCAATGCCTCCTCCGTGTCTATGCGGATACGAAATATGGAGAGCTTGGTTACGCAGTTGGTGATGACGACATTTTGGAAAGCATCTTCTTTAATGTGCACCTTGCGATTTTCTCCGGCAACATCTCTTATTCCTTGTGAAATGATCATTTCGGCACACACTCGACTAATTCTTGCACGTACACCTCGTCGCCACTATTGAGCGAAACCATATCGAATTAGTGGATTGTTTCTTGGTCAAGAAACTAAACTCCGGTCACAATCTTTCTTTTGCCATCATTTCCGGGCTCGCAATAGATCAACATCAATGAAAGTTCTAAACATGCTTCTCACGAGTCGAGTAAACCATGCACATTTTTTTCGGTCTTTTGGGCCCCGACTTAAAACCCTATTCTTCGAGAAAGGGATTCTATATATAGGAGTTGAAACGGCCAGGCTCAGGACTTAAGAAAAGCGAGATAAACTATTTTGATTTATATATCCAAACAATAGGGAATGTTTGAATAAGCACCATGATAGTGGGTTTCTTCAGTCCCACCATTACCGTAAACTGCTAGCATTGACGGGTATTGCAAACAACTCCCATCACATGAATATGCAAGTGGTGCAGTCTGGAAACTGGTAGGCTTTGTCGAGGTTCTGAGGTAATAAGAGTTGCAACGTTCGACAGTGAAATGGGGAGCAAATTGAGTCGACTCCCACGAAATAGCCAATTCATATAGCTCAGCGGAGTTGGTGTTTTGTTTATCCATGTGGGAAACCTGGCTGCGAGGCATAATATCTTTGAAAAGTCTCCGGATTTACGTTTGGACCATTTGACAGTCTTCATTCAGAAGCTCACCCCCTCCTGTTCCTGTGAGTCCTTCGAGCACCTCTTGTCTCGCGTGATAAACGATCTCGCGTGATAAACGAACTCATTTACGGTCTGGGGAAAATTTGCTTGCGACCTGCCAGATAAAGTCTTAATGTTGTATCCCCCAGAGAGCATCGACAGAATGGTCCGGTGGGCACGGATTAAACATTCAATTGTCTCAAGCGTCAACTTGAACATGACTTTATGCTCCACACGCATATCAACGTAGACGATAAGCCGTGAATTTGTACAGAAGGTAAAACGTGTGCCGAACGGCCCCCAAGCTTTTCCAAGATTGAGTCGGGCTCAAAGGAGCATAATGGCCAGGTCGCGGTCCTTGAGGATAGGAGATCCTTGAGGTAATGAATGCGGTCGTTCCGGGTAGCCAACGAGCGTTTTTCGTGATTCAAACGTTTCAAAACCCTTTCCAGTGGCGTTCTTGGTTCGAGATCTAGCACTAGGATAGGTGGCGGTCTCCCCTTAGAAAGATCAGAGGGCGCAGCCGTAGAGGGAAGTAACAGCCTAGACATCACGGCCAGGCCTTGCAGGGACGCAGTCAGCTGGAGATTCGCATTTGAAGAAGGTTTGTGATTTTAGGCCAAGTTGCAATATCCTGGCCAACTCCCATCTCCACGCTAAACCTAAAGGGTGGGCTGTTCCAGGTTGCATTGATTGGGAGATTAACCGATGACATGGTAAGCAGAACAGCCCCTGCTTTCCAATTACATACTTAGCTGTACAAGCGGTGACTGGAGCATACTTCTGCAGGTAGAACTCCGATGTTTGGCTAGTCGAACGTGAGTAGCTAGCTAGGAGACTGGTGCTCCTAGAAAATAAGGTTCGGTCCAGCGCCTATGTATTGAAATAAGGGGGCTAACGAGGTCGAAGTGATCACTCATAAACCTCAATTTAGGTGGGTAAGTGTACTACACTACTAGGCCTCAGTGCTTGCTTGAGAAATGTGTGCAAAGGGTAACAGATGAGCACCAGGTTTCAGCCTGTCCGCAATATAGTGACTCTATTGTTTAAGTGTCTAGGAGACATTTCCTCTCGTCCGACCGGGCCTCCAATATCTGCTCTAATGATCCCGAAGGCTGACTGAATTAAGGGGGGCGTTTCCTGAGCCAGTAGGCGGGTATATCGATTACTGCATCCCACTGACCCTAACGCTTTTCCATGTTTGTTGGGAGCGCAGGTCTCGGTGCACTGGTAACTTTGCAATTTATAATTACGACCTTGGTGAGATAATACGGCGACTTGTAGTGGATGAAACAGTCTCGCCCCAAAAGTCGTAATTTCAACTCAATAGTGACGCTTTATAGAAATAGTACTGTTCGCCAAGCATGTTTCCTCGGTTACACCTCGCCTAGAGCAGCTTAGGCGCTATGCCTGAGACTGGAAGGCAAAGGGCGCTTGGATAGTGCTTTCCAGTGGTGTTACATTGAAAAAATTTCGAAGCCCGGCATCAGATATACCACGACGACCAGAGCGAACACCGAGTTGCGCTTCTTCGAGGAAGGAAATATATCTGACCGATGCAAAGGGATTCTTTCGGCGAGGGCAAGTGCCACTTCTGCAATGCGTTAAGGTGGCAACGGAGGTATATAGGACGACACCGAGTGGGTAATTATTGCCTGACTTCACATCTTGTAATGCACTTCATATAACTATATTACAATTTATATAGAAAGAGATGGCAACGTAAAAAGGTGGATAGTATAATACTCGTCCCTCAACCAGCTGTGCCAAAGCCTAAGTGAGCCCGCATAAAAGGGGTTATTGTGTCATGGTCAAGCCGATTCAACAATAGACTATAAATGCAGTCTGCAAGTGTTGGCTGTTCTCAAATCATAGTGCATTAAATATTTAGACTAAAGGAATGACTTCGTTGCAAGTTATTTCTTTGCGTCGTTTCACCTAAAGGACCATATCACGAACGAACCACCGGGCGGCACCTACTTTCACGCCATGCTTGACAAAGAAACGTAGGTCTTAATAAAGTTGCATAAGGTTCAGACAATGCTCGTGTTATATTACCGTACAGCATCTTCAAATCTCGGGTCGTAGAATGTTAAGAGCCCCACCCACTAGATAAAGACTGCCTGTTATGAGAACTTGACTTTGTGTATCCGAGGATCCTTTCTGTCTTGCAAGTTGGATGGCTTCTTCAATGGTCTTTGCAATTGAAACTTCTGCTGGCTGGTTTCGGGCATCCAGCTGCCCCCATAAAGACGAATACGAATCGAGATGACCAGACCATGTGAACTCAGGGTCTTTGAGAATTTTGCCTGTAGAGAGAGTTCTTTTGTTAAAAAAAAAAAAAAAAAAAAAAAAAAAACCATGAAAGGGACTGGAGAACCAACTGAATCTTGTTAAGTCATCTGTTCTCTCCTGGTATGTTGTGAAGATAACATGATCTGGTGGCGTATTATTGGAGAACAAAGATTTCGTTAATTCCCTTAGAAGAGCTATACCGTCTCGTTCTTCGGAGAAATGTGTGAAAATAAGGACACGACAGCTTAGCCAAGTGTATTAGTAGGCTTTTTCTTCCAAAAAAAAAGATTAGTACTTACCCCACAGGGCAATTTCGCGTCACATTAGCATACCACTCGGCAGCCTGACCCACACTCAACTCGTTATGCGCGCCGTCCACGAGCCACGTAGTAGTAGCCTCCGTGATGATCTCAAACCTCCCGGGCCAGGAAAAGCGCTCCACACCGCACGATATATCGCCATTTGTGAGCATGTTTCCAGGCGCTTTCGCTTGTAGCAAGATCCTAGAAAGCTCAATGGCCAACGAAAAATTTATCCGTTGTACAGGCACACCAAGAACTTCAACATCGTTCGGAAGTAGGTTATTGTTGACTGGGACAAAGTCCAACGTGGTTCCCTTTTCCTCAGCTCGTTTCTTCATAACATCCCTGGGGCCTTGTTCTTGCTGGACAGAAAAAGCGGGAGAGCCGGTCTTGAATATTCCAGCTTTGTGCCAGGCAATGTCTTCCACCGTGGGGCCTAGCTGCGCGACATGATCCAGACCAAGGGATGTGACTCCTGAAACAACAGGTCTTTCTATAACATTCGTAGCATCATATTCCCCGCCATGGTGTGTTTCAAAGATTGCCGCCTCGACCTTTTCGCTGAGGAATGTATGAAAAGCCGTGAGAGCTAGCAACTGCAAAAAGCGCGGTTGCCCAGCAGGTTGTATATTTGGCTGACCATCAAGAAAAAGACGTTCCCAAACTTCAAAGAAATATTTGGTGAAAAGGTCTTCTGTGATAGGCTGGTCATCGATTTGTATTCTCTCCCGAATGCATCGTAAATGAGGAGAGGTATAAAGCCCGATACGCCGGGGAAAGCCTGTCCTCAATCCGTGGGCTCGAAGAAGACACCGAGTAAATGCACATGTGCTTCCCTTGCCTTTTGTTCCAGTGATGTGCACGATATTCAATCCATTGATGTCCCTTTCCTACGACAAGTGAGATGACAGCGTAAATTCACAATACAACCATATGCGTACCGTATAACCAAGTATTCCTAGCCATTCCTTCATGCCGTGAAGGCTCGGTAACCCTCGCGGATGATAGTTGTTTTCCCGTGACCCTCCCGAGGACGCAATAACAGCTGCAGGTCGACCATTGCGCCGTCGCGTTTCAAGGAGCCTGAGCGCACTCTGAAAACCATTAGAACCAGAGAATTAAATAAGCCAACAAGGGGGGTGATAAATACCTCGTAATTCCGTTGCATGGGGAGCACTTCACTGACGGTTTTGATCTTCGTGTGGATGGATACTGGAGGAAAGTGCTGGGGAATATTGAATTTCGGTTTGTTGGGGTCATATCACGTGATAAAAATAATTCTCCGCGGTAAATTTCCTTAGGGAAATGTTTGTGGTACCGAGTTTTTAGGAATATATATCCATTTAATATAATAATAAACAAAATTTACCCGTGGGGCACTCTTACGAAATAAATTCTGTACGCATAACAGTGCTTATCGGTCGGAGCTAACAAACTCGAATCTCCAAAGTGTGGATCGAGGAAAGTTTGGCATGCACCAATAAAAATTAATATTAGAACTGAATAAAACGAGATCAAAGTGTCTGCACCAATCAGTATACTACTTGCGGCCAGTCCACCATCCCACCGTCTACATCCATATACAGGGCCAAAAACGAAGTCTGCGCCAATGAAATTTCCTTGACCTGCATTTTGGGCTATCCCTTGGGTGATGCAGCCTTGCATGTCGTTGGTTCTTTCTCTCGTCATTTAGCGCTGCTCACTGAAGACTCGGCCGCCTACCCTAATGATCCAATTAACCCTAGGAGAATAACTGAATATGGAATACATATCAAATAGAAAGGAGGTCTGAATTCCTTGGTCCCGTTGTGTGTTCATGCGTGCTAGTTCCACTTAACGGCGGAGTGTCGAAGCGAAATACATAATCCACGATAAACCAAAGTACATTGGTCAAAGCCTCACCTGCAGAGGTATTTACCTTGGATAGTGAGATAAAGGTTGCGTTTTGGTTGAACTGCCAGGGATGGCCATTTCCTACCAAGTGCTTTATGGGATATACTGATATCTTTATGCTTCCAAACTCTTAAAATTATTGCAAGTCAGAGCTTTGGACAAGGCAGAGGTCATAAATGTGCGATAAAAACAGACCTGGTTCACCTTACTCCTGAGAACGATGAAGAGACGCATCAACCAGGGAAGAGCAGGAATGATGTTATAATAGTGCATAGGCATAGCAGGGAAGCAGTGGGCATGGAGAATGCTGATGATGATGGTAGATGCTGGAGTCAGCTCCCTATCTACCGCAGTGATAAAACCGGGGAGCCTTGGAGGACAGGATTTCCTGTTCCTTTTCGCGAAATCTTGTAGAGAGAAAATCATGGTGTTTATCGGAATAGTACCTGGGTATTTTCACCCTATCGAGGAAGGTCAGAGCCGATCGGTCTGATTTGTCAACCATATCCATAGTCTCCAGGGCTCCGAACGGGGAATTTAGCGAGGGCTAGTGTGGTATAGATAGGCTTTGTGCGGAAAGCGAACTGGTCGCATGGTAGGTGTTGAGTTAGGTAGGTCCGCGAAGATTGTACTATTTTTGTGAGGCGTCTTGCTTGTGGATTACGTTCAATGGTCAAATATTAACCACGTCACGGCATACAATTTAGATTCTTGCCTTTTATCATGAAGCGCTGACACAGAAGATCATTTTAACCAGTTAATACAGACGAGCCCCTGGAGCAAAACTTGTGCAAGGAAGTTTCAGCACCTCTTATGGGAGCGAACTACCAACCCGTTAGAAGCCACAAAGTATTCACGGGGCAACATTTTATCAGCAGCTAGCAGATTGACAAATTCGCAGCTCTATCCGAGATTTGTTTCAAATGATACCTGATACCATGTTCATTTGTGCCAAAGAACTGTCCAATAAGTCCAAAAAGTCCGATCCAACGCAGGTGAAAAAATACTCTCGCCCACATGAAGCGAATTGGAGTTTCGCTTTGCGTAGGTGATGGTGTGCTTTGTTGAAATCGTTTTGTCTGGAAGCAAGATCGCTCAAGCAGTAATCGATGACCACTTCCAGGAAAGGAGTAATCTGATGTTTGGATGGACGGTAGCACGCGGGTATTCTGAGATTTTCCCAAAGAGTGGTCGCTTCCTTGAGTTGTCCTTTCAAATAAGAAACAAGAGCTTTTCCAAGCAAAGCTCTCAAATGCTCGAAACGAGAGGACCAATCTCGCTTTTGGTTCACATCAACTTCTGATACCAATTGACCAAATATAGCGTCTGCTTGGTCCAAAGCAGGAAGATTTGGATCATCGCAAGCGGTTCTTGCAGATATTCTACCAAAAATAGCCTTTGATACCAGTGTCTCGGCGAAGGTAAGCCGTAGCAAGCGAAATCGCTTTTGACGTCTTGGAAAGATACCTTGCTCGCGTAGGTCCTCGTAGCCTTTGACAGCCCAAAGTGACCAACTTTCTGCTTGCTGGAAATTGTGTAATTCGCAGAGAGTCGCAATATGATGTGACCACAAACTACAGCCAGTTTCATCAAAATTTGAACCCAAAATATCGGTGAGTCGAGTGAAAATCAAGGATGCGGAACGGAATTCAGCTTTCCATCGTTGGATCCTACCCAAAAAGAATTCTCTCAGGTTCAGTTCATGCTGTTCCATTTCACTTGGATTGAATGGATCCCAGGCATTAAATTTTCCCAGTATCTCTACCGGTTCCTTCAGCTTAGAAGGATCGGACATGATACAATCCTGAGCTTGAGATCGTAGAATTGCGCCGCATATTGAATTTGAGCGAGGGTCGATGGGATGTGACGTTGCACCTTCACAGTTCGTTGTATCGAAACGAATACCTTCCAGTCTGCGAGAGATGTCTCTTTTTCTGAGTTCTAAAAGACCTTGGAGGTAGGTTGTGTCGTTTTCTTCGATGCCTGGCTTTGAATCGAGAATGTCGGTGGCCATGGTCAGGGCTTCTACTTTCCAACAAGTGCCGGGGATTTTAGACGACAAAATCAGGGCCAAAAGAACCCGAAAGCCTTCGAAAGGGTTTTCAATAATCATTGACTTCAAGTTCGGACATTTTCGAATTGCTGCCTGAAGTTGAGGCAGTAAGACACGACCAGTATCGGCAAACCTAGAAGTAATCAGCTGAGTGGAATGAGAGGAGATTTCGTTAGAGGGCCTTACCATGGTTCTTCCAAACGACCTGGAAATGCGTGAGAAACAAGCACGAGCCGTTGCCATTCAAGGTGTGGGATTGGCGCTCCTTGAGCGGCAAAGATTTTTCTAACGCCTTGCGGAATTACGAGCAGAGTTCGATCGAATTCACCCGGTTTCTCCAAGATCAGTCGCTTCATGAGAAACATCAAGGTGAAGTCATACGCTTTCCCGGAAACTAGATCATCGAAAATATGGATATAACGTGGAATTTGCGTGCGCAATGATCTCCCGTTACAATCCCATCCTTCATTCTGCTTCATCATGCGAAGAACTAGAATTTCGGGAATATCATCGTGTCCGAGCTCACAAAGAAAGTTAAAAAATGTTTTTGCAGCATTGGATGTTTTTCGCCAGAACGTTTCCAGGTTCTGCGAAATAACTTCAGTGTCTTCGCTAATGGCTGGTCGTTCTTGGTTTTCAATTATTGGGACCTTTCCTTGGTTAGGCTCTTCGTCTAAGGTTAGGTGCTTTCGTTTGGTTGGGACCGTAGAGTCCAAGTCATTTGCTGCTAAGAAGGATATCAATTCAAGGCTCCGATGAGAGTAGACCGACTTACATACGCCAATCGTGGTCATAAACCTCCCAATGCTTGAGTGCATCCCATGGAATCTCCTTTGCAATAAAGAAGATTATTTGCGCATAATCCCGTGACCTCAATCGTGGGAGATCGCGCTTTTTAGCCGCGCATCCCATAAGAATCGCCGCTCGAGCACCCAGTAGATGTGAAGTGAGCCACAGAGCGTCGACATACATTTTGGAACTCTTTATATCTGAGTTTGGCATGTGTTGAGAGATTGTTACTTTTGTCTCCTGAATCTCAGTCTTGTACCGCTTGGTCGCAGCGTAGCTGTCTCTGATGAATTGTGAGGCGCGATCTTGCAAAGAAGTAAGAAATTGTTCCAAAAACGAATTGCTCTCTGATTTGGAATCGCGCAAATAGCTAGTGAAAAAGTGGCCTTGCAACATCAGTTTGCATCTCTCGCTTTCGCTCATGCTGCTTCTGTCCGGTAACTCAAGCCACGAATAGGGTTGGCCAAGGGTGGGTAACCGGAAAAACAGTAAGTTTAGAGGGCTTTGGTCCATGTCGATGATAAAACCAAGATGTACAGCGTAAGGATATGATAATGGGATTCTGTTCTGTTGCGAAAAG
Organism: Penicillium alfredii; assembly: GCF_028826965.1. Taxonomy (NCBI): domain Eukaryota; kingdom Fungi; phylum Ascomycota; class Eurotiomycetes; order Eurotiales; family Aspergillaceae; genus Penicillium; species Penicillium alfredii. Next base: position 42,963 of record NW_026622700.1, on the reverse strand, counting down.
AAAGGGGCTTGAGGCACTCCTATGGTGGTCACGACGAGGGACCGTGCGCATGCCTAGTTTAGTCCACAATCACATCACATACAGTGACAGTGCAAATTTATCGACACCCCTACCTGACCCACTTCTAGACTCCCTACTTTCGTAGCACGCTGAATATCTGTTGTTATCCCCAAAATTATTATTTTCGCTATACCACATCGATCGGAAATGACGCCTTTGGTTCCAGAGCACAGTTTCGAGCTCTTCAAAGCACCTAGGTGAGGATATAACCAAGGAATTAATTCCTATGTTTTTTTATACGGCATACGGCAGAATATTATATGATGTGGGGAGGGTGCCGATAAATTTGCACTACCACTGTATGTATGATGGGTGTCGCGGGCTTAAATTAGCAATTCAGTTTCATTTTGAGGATTCTAGCCACATCGCGGGCCTAGACATGGAAATAAAAAAAAATAAAAAATTCAAATCCAAAATCAATCCAGATGGTTGACCAGTTGAAATTTTTGGTTCGCTCTGGATTATTAGTCTCACGTGAGCCTTCCTCTCAGCCGACACTACGTCTAAAGGGGCTAGCTCCGTGGTATGCATAGACAGATTGAAAATTGTTCACAAGGTTTCTTGAATTGACTTTTTTTGGGCGTGCCTTGTTCTGTTTTGTACGCTGAACCTCCTGCCAAAAGAAGACGTGAATCTCCGAGTGCTGGCTAGTCTGCTGTTCGAAAATGAGATATATCCAGCGCCTATATATGAAATGAGGGGGCTCACGACGACAAGGGGCAACTGGGACTTGAAACACGATGATATCCAATCAAATCGCGCAGATTGCATCTGCACCAATTACCAGCGTGATGAAGGATATATGTAAAGCCAACACGAAGTGCGTTGTTTCTGTTTTATACTAATTATGAGAACCACAGAGAGAGTAATATGTGTGCGTAGAAGATAACCAGCGAGGGATATGCAGAAAGGCCCCTCAACGGTCATGGGCCTTACGTCAATAATTTTATTACTTTGCTTAAAAAGATGAGGTGAAAGAGCGGTGAAATGCGACGAGCCATAACCTCCTTAAACTGGGATTCTGACTTGCACAATTCAGCGTACTGTGACGGACCGGAATCGAGATACTCGCACCTTTTACCTAGTGCAGAGTGGGCCCCTGCACCAAAGACAGGCATGATATGATAACTAGCTAGGATGCAAAATATCTGCTTCAATGAAGTCTAAGAGCTCGACAGCAATTCCCGACGCAAGGATCAGCAGAGACAGCCAATAGTACATGTGCAGGTTTTATCTGCAGTTCACTGAATGGCAAAACTATCTGGGATAGAACCCCTCGAATACACGATGATTACCAACTTCGTGTTCTAAAATAGCGGGCTCGAAAACGCCGCGCCGTTGACGAATAACAGCATTGGGTGCGCGACCCTTGTGCATCACCGTAGATTAAGTAACCTTTAGATTATATCTATCATTCAACAATTCTTCTAGGTCTGGTTTGATCCATAAGACGTATATGTGACCCTACAGCACCTTCACCTCACATCCCCTAACCCCCTGTGAGAAAGAATTCGCGACCTAACGGAGGATTCAATTTAGGCATCTGTCTGTTAACTAACGTATTCGGTAAGCGAGCGGGCCACCCCAAAACACATAGTAAATGCGATAAAATACAACCTCGAATCTCGATATTTATCATTTAAGAATTATATTTAACTATATAATTCTATTATATGCAATCATCCTATTATACTGCATCAGTCTAAGCCTTATTAATATAGTGGTTGGGGAGATATATATATATCTTTAGATATTGTCAAAATTATAGTGTATTTTTTTTTGTAATTTCGGTAGAAAATCATTTAATTTATCTAAGACCCAAATATAATTCTATGAAGGTCCTGATATAACTCTACTCTCAATACCAAAGAGAACCAATATTTTGTTGATGAGATAGACAATGATATTTACTATGTGTTTTGGGGTGGCCCGCTCGCGGGTATTGATAGGGACACCCCAACTTTTTCGCCATTGGCACCCTAAAACGCTTATATAAGCAAATTATCTTCCATTATTTCTTAATTTATATTTTATAATCATATTTATAGGATTTTTATTAGTGCAGCTATGCTAGATATATAATCAATACTCTAATTTCTAATAAGTAACGAGAATTATATATATATATATATATATATATATATTGTAATCGGGGCTTATAAAATATAAATATAAAGTCTACTCCGCGAGCTGAAGTACAAGAACCGAGATAGACCACTAGTGTACTTTTAAGGTTATATAGGTCATGTGATTATTTCTTGCGTTGAAGAGATTGTATTATTTCTATAGATATAGAAGGGGTAAAAATAATTAAAAATAAAACATAAAACATAAAAAAATAGACTAATAATATAATGAATATATTATTTCTAAATAAATGCTTTAACCACTTGAAATAGTTATAAGTTAAAAATATCATGTGATTAGTGTTGTGGTTAAAAAATTGTCATATAATTAGAAATAAATCGAGGAAAAAGATTATGTCAAAAGAGATGATATATGCGTTTTGGGGTGCCAATAGCGAAAAAGTTAGGGTGTCCCTATCAATACCTCCTGCTCGCTTACTGATTACATCATGGCTCTCGGAAGCCCTTAGTCATGCCCACCCAGGAAACTAACTTACAGGCTTCGAGAAGGAAGAGATATAATCAAATAAGAGAGCCACTTCCGAAAATGGTACTCAAAGGTGGGGTTGGCGGAGACGGACCAAGATGTGAAGCCAAGGCCACCAGAAAACAGTTGTTCAATAACAAGCTGCTTTTTCACTCAATGATCTACTCAAAAAAAGACAAGACTAGATCAATAAAAGCACCTACCTTTTTTTTTTTTTTTTTTTTTTTTTCGGCATCCAGCGCTACTAGCGCAGAGTATAGTTGATGGACGAGCGGCAAATGAAGAGACAGCAAAAGCGAGCACGATACGAACGAGTTGTTGCAGGCCTATCCCGAAGCCAGTTGAACAGGCACCGCCATTTGCTATTTTGCCACCCCCACCAGCCAAACATGCAGACATACTAAAAAATACTGATTGAATACTACTTAAAATAATATTAAATAGCATTAGAAAACATGAAACAATGAAATAATGAAACCGTTAGTGGGAAGAAAGGCGGGCCAATTAGTCAAAGACAGCCTAAAATAACTAGAAGTGGAAGACAAGTTCAATGTTCACTTGCTTCTCTTCTTATCACCTGTCTTTTGGGATTTTGGAAGTTCGACATTTCTGGAGCCCTGAGCTCTACAGCCCTGACAGGGGTTCATTTCATTGCCCTTGGGCCCATCTCATCATGTCTGGCTCTCCACCTGACCCGAAACCGTCGGCGATCCCCTCCTATATGCTGAACGGCAGCAATCCGTTATATGCTCCTGGGGGAACTCACGAACGCGAGAGTCTTAATTCCTCTATTCGATTTTCTCTTGCGCCCCTCATCCCTATTAAGTTCGACTTCCCCGTGGCAGAATCTGGTCACGTTGATATCAGCGAAACTCTAGCAGTTCGCAGCCCGGTGGCCGCGCGGTATGTTTTCTACACAGAATTCAACATGGTCACTTCCCTCCCACCCCCCCCCCTTTTTTTCTCATAGCGACGATCTGACACTTCATTTGCAGTGGCCAGTCTATATTAAATGCCCAGCCCCGCGACCCCGGAGATGAAGGCCCATTGACGCTTCCCGCGACCGTGAGCCGACCCGCCAGTCCCTACATATTGAACCCTCCGATCGACTTTGACGGACTCAGTTGGCCTTGTAAGACCCACGCCCTTCTTGCTTTTCTCTTTATTTTCTAAACCAAAGTTGCCACCCAGGCCCTGGAACCCGACAGCGATTGGAATCGACACTCGAGGAGACCGAGAATCGGCTCCAAAAGCTGGCGGGCGCCGTGCAGACGATCCTGGAATGTGTCGGCGAGGACCCGGAAAGAGACGGTCTTCTTGGAACCCCTGAGAGATACGCCAAGGCCATGCTTTTCTTCTCAAAAGGTTACGAGGAGAACGTTCGGGACTTGGTGAATGGGGCGGTTTTCCACGAGGACCATGACGAATTAGTCATTGTCAAGCATATTGATGTTTTCTCCCTGTGCGAACATCACATGGTCCCCTTCGGCGGAAAGGTATAGCTCGCTGCGCCGTACATTTTGCCATCGAATCATTCTGACCATGTAGGGCAGATGCATATCGGTTACATTCCGGATCGCCGAGTGCTTGGACTATCCAAATTGGCTCGTCTGGCGGAGGTGTTCTCTCGCAGACTCCAGCTTCAGGAGCGTCTGACCAAGCAAGTTGCCCTGGCGATCTCCGAGGTCCTCAATCCTCGCGGTGTTGGTGTCGTCATGGAATCCGCGCATCTATGCATGGTCATGCGAGGTGTGCAGAAGGTCAGCAGCAACACCACCACTAGCTGTATGCTGGGCTGCATGCGCACGTGTGCCAAATCCCGGGAAGAGTTCTTGACACTTTTGAACCGGGGATGATCGTGGCAACTCGATATCGATCGATCCATTAGAGGACATTTCTGCGGTCGAAAAGGTTGCCGGCGTGCTTGATTATTTGGAACGATCCGATACAGAATTTCGGGTTTCTTCTTGGAGGGTTTTGTTGCGGGGTTTCTCCTCGATACTGAAGATTTAATCTTTGACAGTCTTGATGAGACGGAGAAGTGGTTCAATAGCCGGTTTTCGCATATGCCCCGGAGCTGACTTTCCTGGGTTGCGAGCTCGTGCTTTGGCCTCTGAATCGCCAAGAGTAGCGAGCTAGTTCATGAACAAAATCGTCTTCCGCGCCACCCCTTGGCCACCATCGAAGATGCAGGTTGAGTATTTGAGCTGTTTTCGTTCGTTCCTACGCACCCAAGTTAAAGAAAATGTCTTCCGTGGAAGAGGCCTTATGCCGGTAGGATGATTCCGAAAGCACCCATGCCTCCTTCGTATTTCAGTCTGTATGGGGGGAGGCGTCGCGGCAAAAGTAGCGAGGAATATCATCTACAACCGTCCTCCTATCCCGCTGCCTGCTTGTGGCCAGAATAGTAGTTGTTCTAACACCTTAGGCCCATCATCCAAGCAGGTATTTGCCATCGACACAAAAAGAAATGTACTTCATAATATGTAGGCCATAACGACGTTGATTCAGATGTTGGAAAGGGTTTAGCCTATATAGCGATCAAATCACTCTTCCCCATTGTCCCACCAGTAAACCCTCCCGGGTTACCTACTCGGGGTGAGGCTCGGCGGGCGCTACAGCTCGTGATAAGTTATTTCCAGCATTACCAAGCTAGTATCATGCCGCAAGAGTACGTGATCATTGGCAAACTAATGGAGCATCTTGAGTTAGGCAAAGGCTAGCAGAATAATACACCAATAGACGAGTACGGGGGTATTTCTCGTAAGCCGATTCCTCCACCCCTTCTCCCCTTCCATCCAATCTACTTTCCATATATTTAGTATTTCACGCATCGCTAGTTTTCTCCCTGTCTATGGGCCCTGTGATCTCCCTGGCCCATCCTCGTATCCCTTCATGTCTTGTGCAGTTTACCAGGATTCACTTATACCATTGATGCTTTGTCTTACCTTCCCGAGTATTTCTATTGTTGGTAGTTAGATGGTTTTTAGGTGGTCACAGCCTGGCGGTTCCGCTTTTACGTACATAGCTTCACTTTTACAACTTTAGTATTATCAACTCTGTCTCTTTCTTCCTTTGCCTCCCAAGTTTCTCTTGGTCCGCTCGTTTCCTTCCGTTTGCATTGTGACTGTACAAACTTAACCACAGCAACATAGGTGACCTCGATGCCCGTAAGTTGGCAAACACTGATTCCATATACGGAAATTGTGATCTTCATCAATAATCTGTATCATCCTGACACCATGATCTTGAACATCCAGTATGAATCATTCCCGCTGCTCGACGATGGAACCGCCTAACGTTTACCCGAGGATTGCTTGATTCGAAGACAAGTACGCAGTCATCTCTACTACCCAGAGCTTTTTGGGAGCCCTAACCGAGGATGCCTAGCTAGTGGCTGAGGATCCTTCTGTATAATATCTTAGAGGTACCGGTGTCTTGGGCTGGGAGTGCGAATCGCACCGGTTTGTAACCTCATTCTGCCTCAGTAGCTATGGCTACACCGTGTATTTGTTATACCTATTCCATGAGCGCACACAAGAAGCCAACTAGTATGCAAGTTTCGCGGTGGATCATATACGAGATCATATACGACTAAACTTCTTCGTGATTTACAGAAGCTCTATTACCACATGGATATGCGCCTATCGCGGAAAGTTGTGGACAACAGAACAACAAGCGGTATATAGTTCAAGGCATCGCCTTCCGATCTTGCTATAATTTGAATGTAGAATTTCACCCAAAAGAAAAAGATAGCCACTGATGCTTAAGCATGCTTAGTATAGGCGATTAATTCAGGATGCGGTGGATACTTCTGCTGGATATCACGGTCTCCATCACATATGAGAGGTCTATGAGGCCCTGGATGGTCGAGCAGATTATGGCCAATGAGGGACTATATCACTATAGAATCTCACATATGTGGATGGCTGAATCAAGTGTCTTGATCTGATCACCCCTGTCAAAGCATCTTGACATTGGAAAAATCACGACATCAGCAATATGATAATCAAATCATCGAGAGCTGAGGCATCGATGACATACAGGTCAGAATCTTGAAACACCGTGAGTAACTCATGGGTGAGGACGGCCAACATTGACTATTGAGGCAATGGGACAGTTCAGCATCATAGAAGACTATTATTCTTCAATGACTGATATAGGATAGAGGGTATAGAAGTCGAGAATCGAAAGACAGCAGCAAACCTTCGCTCGGATTTCATAAGCTCAAGATGGGCATAATTACAGCATAGCCAGCGTGACGCCACCTAGAGGGGGCCTGAACTTTGTTCCAAAATTGGACAGGGGATTTCCAGCAAGCTAGCCCATACGTCGCCGTTTTCTAATTCCTTTAGTAATATGATGAAATATTACAAAATATTACGACAATATTTTATTCGCGCCTCATAGAATCTGTTCTAGACTCGTGAGCGCTTGATCTTCGAAATTAGTACATACAGGGGTTGTACGTTGGTGCGGATAGTGGGGCCGAGTCCAAGAACGAGGTTCCTCCGCGATCGACCACCACGTCAATGTTCCCGGGGTCGTATTTCGGATCGCTCTTTTACCTACCGCATAATGTTAACCCAACCCACTGTCTTGGGGTTTTGCTAAAATCGTTTTGTTGGTCGTGGCAGGGGTCGCGGCTAGTGGCAAACTCTGTCAAGGGACTCACCTAGATTGTTCTTTCTAGTACTGAACTCCACCAGAATATATTTGACCATTTCTACTAGCCCAGCTTTACTCATAGGGCTAGAGACGTTCACTGTTGGCAAATTAGCCCTCAGTAATATCGTAAATATCAGCTGATATCTCCACTTTTGTGCTTCCCCCTGATGCCACACTCGAGCATCCTACATGCCAATAAAAAGCCGCTCGATATCCTCAAGTCTCTCCCCTTTGGACTCATTATCACCGACTGCTACCATTCCCTGTAGCGAGAATCCACTAGCTCCGCTTCTCCCATAGTCTGCAGATGGAAGACAATTATCCGCAATTTCGCGGTGCAACGCCTCAGACAACGCATCTGACATCAAGTGACCGCATGGCTCTACCACTCGACAACATAGACTTCGACCAGTCTACCTTTGCCAATCACCTCCAGGTCTCCAACGACATGACCTATAATTATGCATCCAATCATTACCCCCATCAGGCGTCTATGCTGCAGTACAACCAGAGCTCTCCGAAGACGGGCTATCCACTTGAACCCGCCCCCAATCCTTTCTTGTTTCAACCAACCTCTTACCTGCCGGAGGGGGTCTCTAACTCGGTGTCAATGTCCGATATGCTTCCGTTGATGCCATCGAACAGATCCATGGCTCCGCATGGCATCACCCTTTTAAATTCCTTCCCTCAGGCCCCAGTGTCTTTGTCTTCCTCCCACTCTCAGTTCCATACGAGCCTTCGCACCTTGAAGCCGAAAAAACCCTCGGCTCCTATCTCCTCTTTGGGAAAACACTCTGAGATTGGCAACATCTTTACTCAGTCTTCCGGCGGACGGCAAGAGTATAACGAGGGATTTCCGGTCTCTCCAGTGAATAGCGATAATTCTCTGCAGCGGTCTCACCACCAAGCCTCGCGCAAAAGCCCCAAGACGCGGCTCGAGAACGCACAATCTATCATGAAGCAGACACAGTTCAAGTGCAATGAGCCCGGGTGTAGGTGGTCCTTCAAGTATAAAGGCAACCTGACGCGCCATATGACGCGCCACTCCAAGGAAAGGCCTTACATCTGCAGGGTCCCTGGGTGCCACCGCACCTTCACACGCACAGATACCCTCAAGGACCACTACACGTCACACAGCAAGCGGGGTGGTCGCCACCGCTATGTTGCTAGCCTTGATCCAATGTGCGCAGACTACGACCCAGCTTTCTTCTATGGCCAGTTCAAACCTGATGGGCGCCCGCTCGATGGACACAGTCCCGCAGGTCTAATTAAAACGCAGAGTAACAAGTAAGTCCTCTCTAAATTATAAAAGGAACACTGACCAATGAGGCTCTGGAAACAGTACTTCTACGACGAACTCGAGAGGTGGAGCTGTCCCGAATAGGACATCATCACAGTCGTGGCTGGCGACTACGTCGTCTGTTGAACCAGATCCTCAACAAAACAACCCTATTGGAATACAGCTACCAATTCCAAAAGGTAAACATGTTCTATGGGTTCGTTTCGGAGTTAAGATTGACTTCTAGCAGATGAATTTAGCTCAAGGTACCCCGTCATCAACGATGTGCCTATTAGTGCTCAATACTCCACGGCCCTGCCCAATCAAAGTTCTCTACCAACAACGGAAGGTGCTTTACATGAGACCCAGCTGCACAGGAAACAAACAAACACTTCGCGATGTAAACCAGAATGCTGGGAGCACGGATGCAACGGTAGAGCGTTCTCGACTTTTCGCCATCTGCTTCGCCACCAGCGTGAGAAGTCGGGCAAAGATAGAGTGGAATGTCCCTTTTGCAAGCGTCTATATACTAGAAAGGGGAGCCGGGACAAACACGTAAAAAGGGGATGCAAATGTAAACCTCAACATGTGTTCATGGAATGATGTGCAATTGTCTTCTAAGACTATTCCAAAAAAATTATCCATTTATCGTGCGTCTATCTAGTATCTTTTGCAAAGAAGCTTCGAGCTCTCTTTTCCTAGTTGTGATTGATCATATGTAGATCTCTGACCAGATTGACCTATCCAGCCAGGACGGTGCATACTGTGAACTCTTGGACACTATCCAGTTAAGTGCAAGAACCTTGGCCTAGGGTGGATGAAGTTCGAGCATAATACCCGTATCTCGCCGTTAGGGTAGAAGAGGGAGCGCCCCAACAATAGACAAATTGTGGTCAAAATTGCCTAATCTAATTTACTCCTAAATGCAATATAAGACGGCGTAGCTTGTGGACTATTATTGCTACGGTCACGGTTGGTTGTTTGTTGTAATCTTCTCAACTATCAAGAGTCTCCAAGCTCTCGTGTATTTAGTGGAGACCATTGAATTCTCGTTGCTATATCCTATTCCTGAGACTTGTCGATTACATCTCTGCACTTCGTCGCAAGGGGTGCAAATTCACGGGCGAGCTGAGTTAGCTCAAACCGGGGAGGGTTGTGGCCGTACGTCATCCAACGGTTAAACCATCATTCATGTTAGCTTACTATTCTACTTGTGTGATATCAATCATAGAGATGAAGGGATTCCTATCTCTGGCTGAATGGGGGGTCACAAACCGTTGCGATTCGCACTCCAAGCCAGAGACACCGGTGTCTCCTGGAGATTACTGCAGACAGGCCCTCGATGGCCGGTCTGTCGTCCTCGTTCAGGGCTTCATCCAATAAGTACTCTGGGTAATATCGCTGACTCCATAGTTGCCCTCGAACGAGAAAGTCCTCGGGTAACTGTTTAGTGAAACCGTCGTCGGGAAATGGAAAAATCTCCGCTTCAATCTTTGGCAGGATCGTGTCGGGGCGGAGTAGGTTGTTAAGGAATGCCGCAATTTCATTCTTTCATTCCGAAGGAATTTTCTTCTGCAGTCGTTGCATAGCGGGCGGGTGAAGGACAAGGCACCAGAAAAAAGCCAAGGAGATGTCACATGTACCTTTGATTATGAACTGATTTTCAATCCTCTCTCCTACCTTCTCGAGTGGTCGTACGATTCTCGAATTTAATATAGGGAAAGAAAGTGATCCAAATTCAAATATTCTCAAATATACCTTCGTACGATAACAAAAAGTTGCTCCAGTCTAATCATCAACCCTAGACTGTGACCCCCTCCCCCTTGGATAGGGAACTGAACGTGGCGACCTGCTAAGCAAGACCAAATACCAGACACACAAATTTCGGTATTCAATTGGTATCCAAAAGCACCGATTAAATCTCCTTTATCCAATATTATATCGGCGGATTCCCCAAAGCTCTAGCCTCTTCGATCTAATGTTGCTGTTACCCATGGAATTGAATTGGATGGAGCAGCGAGGTTTCAGACGAGAAAGCTCGGCCAACAACGCGATATATGCTCACACATAAAATTCGCGGGGATTGGCGTGTACGATGCGCGAATTATGGTTTTCCAGGAAAGGCGTCAGGGTATCAAACCCATTGACATTGTGAAGATCGGCTAGGCTCGCAGCAAGGGGCCCATCCTCTTGAGGCCACCTTATAAGAGTCCAGGGACGGTTTCTCCTACGCTGCTGGAGCACATAGACTGGAAGAATGGCCTTTGTTTTGTGCGCCGTGTGAAAGTCGTAATCGTGATGGTTGATGTCAATAACCATAAAGGTTCGCTCACTCCACACATCAATAGCAAGGAAGTGAACCCGAGAGTCGCGTTCCCACTCGGGAAATATTTCGCTAGCAACGCCGTTTGCCGAGGCACGATAGTCCTGGGAATCAAGAATATTGGTATTCACTTTAATGACAATTCTTTTAGTGTCGTCGCTTCCGAAGATCTCTTTCCGTATATCGAAGAGGTTGGCCATGAGTAATACGCAATTGCAGGTATATGATCGGAGCAAATAGGATGTATTGAACAGATTTCGAGAAAATGGCAAGTTCTGGAAAGGGATGAGAAATTGTGCTTGACTCTAGGAGAGACGCTTCGAAACGATCCTTCTTATTTCTGCAATTAGGCAAAATGATGCTAGTCCGAAACTAGAAAGTTATACCTGAGACAGAGTATAAATGCGACTTACGTGATAAACCAAGGGGTTGTATTGTAAGCCCGTACTATCAAGCGTAACGTTTACTGTTATTTTAGGAAAACACATATGGTCGCGTATATGTTGCCATGCGGAGTGCACTAAATACATGATAGACACCACTCTAGTATCATCCGAACTCATTGTTCCGCTTGATGGACTCCATCAACTGCCCCTTGGTGAATGACAGTTACCTCTCGTAGTAAATTGCCAGAATTAAGGAAAACTGTTTTCCGAGCTGGATGGACTGAGATATGAGTGCTGTGCGCATTTGCCTTGCACCCAGACAATCGTCCAAGCTTGCTGGACCTCGGTCGTAGTTGTTCAACAGTTGCCTCGTTCACACGAACGACCCTTGTCGACACGGTAAGGGCACCCGCAGCCTTGGTAGTACTTGACGTGCCACTCACACATCTACTGAAATATTAGTTTCCTAAAACTATCAAATATCTCAAGCCATAACTAACTTTCACTGGTTCTTCGGATAAAAGTGGTGGGTTGTTTGACTGGCAAGTGTTCTCGTTTTGCGATGCCGCAGTGTGCTCTTCTAGCAGGGTCAGACGGGGGATACCACAGCCTTATATGCCTTTGTGGGTGGGCGATTGGTCTATCGCCTAAGGTTCTGGGGCCCCTGCGCGGGAAATTAAGGAGACATGATCTGTCTCAACTTTCACGAGCTACCGATCTGTACATGAGGTAATACCATTACCCAACAGGTAGGCATCGTAGACGCTTGAGAACCTTCGAAACGACTGGCGAACACACTATATGAGAGGTGGATTGGGCAGCCTTTCCTCGCCCAACGTGAAAATCTGACGCCGCCTGTAGCCAACTAGGCCAGAACATGAGTTTAATATATCCTAAAAATATATCCTAGGAATAGCAGTTAATGTACCGAGTTGCAGCCTTACCTATGTTAGTGAAACGTATTCTACACAATTGCTTAAGAGCTTCACACTGCCATCCGTCCCATCTGCACTGCCATCCAGCTAATGGGGCTAGTCTTGACGGGGTTCGCATTATCTTTCCCCGCTCTGTCGCCCCTATATCCCGTGACTACCAAGCTGTTCTTCAAGTGACTGGTCCGATGCTGATCATTCTGGAGCGTAGGGTTACTCCTATCACCCCTCCATTACTTGGTCGTTTCCCTGCGTCATCACAGCTTTACCTGTTAAAGAACCTACGTCCAATAATATAAGATTGTATTTTAACTTTCAATGTATTGAAGTGGCTTAGACCTCATACTGATTGGGAATGGATAGGAGCAACGGACGGAGAAGCCAAGTGTTACTCCATTCTTGAATGTATCTGACCAACTCGTTTTGCCTAATTGTGTTCGTCGCTCGGGTGTGGGGTGAAGGCTTGTCCAGTGGTCGCGGGTTTGGGATATATTGACAGTGGACAGAGTGGACAGGGTTGGGCAGAGTGGATAGGATGGATAGGGACAGGGATAGACAGGATGGATAGGATGGACAGAGTCATAAATAAGGAGAGGGTGGAGTGTCGCATAATATATGGCCTAGACACAGCCTAGCGCTAATACCCAAAATTGTACTTCTGATTCCGTAACACAAACCATCCCTAGCCCGATCCTCTCCAGCCAATCGTAGCGATTATATTATGCTGATAGGAGACTTTAGAAAACGGTAAACGCTAAACTAGACTCGCGGTTGAGCTACTAAATCCATTGGCTGTTAAATAAGCTCGGCGCCGCGCTAGTGCTAAACTGTGGTGTCTGTGTAAGGGTACTTTATCCAGTCGCATGTAATTGTCTCCCTGGCGGAATACAACCCGTAACGATGCAGGAAAAGCCCTAAGTAATCTGGAGGCTCCTCAATAATCCTAAATACACAGAAGAACCAACATAACTTTAGGATTATTTAACTACCCGGTTCTCATTATGAAGTTATTTTAAAGACCCTTCCCCCCGTCCCTGGTTATTTCATCCTTCCCGTCCTATTTCGACCCACCTATCTTCGGCTCTCTGCGTGTCGCACCGTATCGTGTATACAACCAGTCCAACCCGGCCTGTGTCACTACTGTCCAATATCTACAAGCTGGACTTCAAAAAGAACCACTAATTCGACCACGTTCCTCCCTCTATTCCATCGGTTATCGGCAGCCCATCCTACAGTTCTCACTCGAATCCCCGAAATCACTACAAACTGCATTCTGCATCGCTGTCCTCGAGTCCCGTAAGTAGATCCTTGTGTGAGCCCCCCTTTTCTTTACAGCCGGCTATGTCGGTAAGAGCTTGGTTGATGCCGTGCGCGGGATTACCTTCGTTTGCCCTACACCTCGCGGGGAACGCAGGGAAGGCTTCCCCCGCCTTTGGGGCGGGCCGGTTTCCCGCTACCGACTTTTCGGAGTGGATTAATGCCGCTTGCATTGAATTATCCCGGAAGACAAGAAATAAGAGCATGAGACTGACTACAAGTCGCCAGGATTTGCGCCACGCTTTTCTAGGCCCTCAACGTGCTACTATATAAAACGGACGACTCCAGTCTCTTAACAGATGCTTCTGCGTTTCTTCGTGCCTCTCCAGATTCCGATCTCGATAGTATCTTGATTTTGTTCTTCTTGCTTTCTTGCTTGAGAAGGCTTTCTGATTGAAACTGAAAACCGACTTCGAGACGAACTAGGTCTCCTATTCACCTATACTGTCCTGTGACTAGTATTGGGCATGCCTTCGCGGTATCCTAACGTGGTTTACAGCAAGACCACGTTGGAACTAGCGCCATGAAACGCTCAGCCTCGGCTCTCAATGAGATACCATCCAGGTGGGACGTTACTCCGGTGAACCTATGACTGAGAAGCTCACAGCTGGTGGTTCATTCAAGCTAACATTTGCTAGCCTATGATAGCTCCCACGCGTTCATCTCTACGCCTGCCTTTCGCACACTATGCCATGGTCTACCTGGATGACGAAGGCGTCCTCCAGGTAGAAGAGTCGCCTTCAATCAAAGAGCAAAACTCGACGGTCTTCACACCCGACGTACGCCATCACTTCCTGGAGATTCTGGGTGAGACGAGTAGCTACTACCAGTCGTTTACAAGCCGTATGTTTAGCCTAGTCAAATTTTTAGATGTGCAGTTCTCGCTAACACTCACCAATCAGCCACACTAGAGTCCTCGCCCCGTCGAGTGCGACGTCGCCAGGGGAATGCCCCTAGTTCTTCTGTCTCCAAGGAAAGCTTGAGCAAGCAATCTTTTGACGGTGATGACTACTCACATGGGTCGACTAACATGGCTCCCCTCCGCATTGGTGATACCCAGAAGTTGCTCTCGTACTATAAGGGCGCCCTCAAGCACTTCCGACAGCTCAACTGCCGCATAGTCGCTAAGGCTTTCATCCGGTTCGTCGAGCCGCGCAAGCAGACCCGACACCCTTACAACGGACGCAAGCCCTCGGATGGCTCGGCCCCTGGCGCGACCGGTGACCCTGAGAAGACCAAGCCTGAGTGGTGGCCGCTGGGTGTGATGCACAAGGAGCCTGACCACTTGCGGACAGAGTGTATGTTTCTTCTCTCATTGTTTTAAGAGATTCCTGCTGACCTCAACCTCTTTCGCAAAAAAGCCCGTATTGAACTCCTGCTTCACATCGTGCGTAAGCTTGGCAGCCAAGGGATCACCGCGGACAAGTTGAAGGAAGTCGCTGGCGACACCAAGCGGAGTCTGAAGCACCCATCCAATGTAGAAATCATCTACGAGATCCTCCGGGTGCGAGAGATGGAGGAACGATTCGAGCGAGGCGAAGTTGGTATGTGCACTCCGAAACCCAAAAACTTTGTTCATGAACTAACACACCGCAGATGCCAACAAGGTGGTCTATGTTATGAAACGCGGACCTAGCTCCAAGGATGATGAAGACGAGGAGTCCTCCGATGTAACCCTGGCAACCAAAAAGTCCTACCATATCGAACAGGGACCCTTGACGCCAACCTCAGTCAAGCAAGTTTCTGCACCACGTACCACGCCCATCGACACCCTCAAGCCGGTGACATCTGGTCGCTCTCTTCCGGGTAGCCTCTTGCAGCTAGAGTCGCTCGGCTTTGATGGCACCGGCTGTCAGGACCAGCCTTACTACGCCATGCCCCCGCACTACACAGACTCCTGCTCGCAGCCCATGCTTAGCATACCCGTGGGCACCAAGATGATCAGCCCGCACAACATCTCGGTCTTCGACTACCCAGCCCACAACGCCTTCTGGATCTCCACACCGAACCACCAGCTCACAGAAGCTACCGGCCAGTACGACCCCTGGACCCCGGCCTTCCGCCATAACATCTTCAGTCGTGTCGATTACAGTGTCCCAACAACCAGCCCGCCAGTGGTCCCCTCTTCCATGTCTTACCACATGCCCGTGACTTTGCCTGCTCAGGCGCACGGTATTTAGCACCCCCATGCCCAATCCACTATGGGCCCCCTGAGTTAAAGAGCCCTGCCCCCCTTCCGCACTGGATTCATGGGCGATCCCTGGGCCACCTTTCCGGACTGCCATTGGCCCATCCCGCCCGAAATAGAAACGGAACGAAACAAAGAAATCAAATAGAAAAAAGAAAAAATACTAAAGAAAAATGGAAGTCCAAGGGACAGGCTAGACCTGATTAAACAGGCCGGTTACAACGACATGAATATTTACCAACGGCAATGGGTGTTTATTTCTTTTCTTCACGACTATACACGACCTGATGGTTATAATTAACCCTATAACGTTATTGTCAATGTGTTTGACACCCTGACGCCTTTCCAGGAAAACCACCATTCACGCATAATTTCCTGTATGACCTTTTATCGTGTTGTTAGCGGAGCTTTCTCTTCTGAACCCACGCTGCTCTATCCGATTCAATCCTAGGATAACAGCAACATTAGATAGAAACAGCTAGATTGGGGATTCCACGGGAATGAGATCGAACAAAGGGTAGTTGGTAAGTGCTTTTGGATACTATTTAAATAGTGATATTGTCTCTAGACTGGTATTTGTTAAGGAGGTCGTGACATCTATTTCCCTGATCTCCTAGCAAAACGCGAAATATTGTATTGTATATATCAGCACTATGTTTAATGTTTTTATTTCTTCTGTGAACTCTAATTTACCTTCCAACACGAGAGACAGGCATCGATAATATCCCCAGTGAACCACTTTCCAGGCCCACTCAAACTCTGAAAGGAGAAACAGCCTGTCGACCCCCTCTCTAACTTCACGATAACAAATACGGCTATATATATATCGTTAGTGACAGTAGAATTTGAGTCTGCTTATCGATAAATATTAGGTAAAAGTCTTGTTGAGTAGATATATCGTGCACCCCATCCTTGACTTTTTATCCCTTCCCACGAGTGAGATAATCTGATTCCGAAATAGTCCAGAGTGATAAATTTGGTTGAAATAACAGAAAGTATTATGAGCTATTGAAAACTATAGAGCTCTCTTGTGTTCTCCCCCTTTAAGGACTACTTCTTTGAGTGCTACTTCTTGAGACTCCCCAGCCACTGACGCCCTCGTTGGCTTATATATCTATTTTAGGTGTCGAGGACGCTTAGCTCAGAGAGGTAACACCTTATAAAGTGTAGCAATAAACGGCCTTCTAATTGCACTAATTAACCGGTGGATCTTTTGCTAATTATATCGGGCGACGGTATATCGAGACTAATCTGTATTTCTACGCTAAGGCGTATATACCTTCTGATATGTGGCAATTTGATATTTAGGCCGGGATACAAAATATTAAATAGATAGTTCTGGTTCTAATATAATAGTTCTTTGAGAATTCTGATTCCAGTGACTCTAAAAGCAAGAATCGGTTTAACTTAGATTATATCTAAAGAGACTATTGATGAGTGTGCAAAACCCTTATCAAATTTCAATAAAAAGTCCTATTAAAGAGACCTGCCAGGTTTCTTAATATTAAAAATACTTTTTCTTTAGGTGTGATCGAAATTTTCTAATTTACTCGGTGCAACCACGAAGACGTATATACATATTAGTCCTCGCGTAAATAAGGTCGAAGACCTCTACCCGGCAATTCTGTCGGTATCGGTCGGAAAACGCACCCAAAAAATGTCTGTGCGGCCCAGACGTCTAGTGGTCTTAGCGGGTATTTCCTAGAGAGGCAGATAGAGCCTTAGTATCGGCTGTATGATTGGCCCTGCCCGATACCGAGAGAGTATCGGGCGGTTAATTGGTCGCTGGTGTTCCTAGCTAACCTTTTCCTTTTTTCTTCTCGCTGTCCCTCTCCGCTCTCTCTCTCTCTGTCTGTCTTTACCCCTTCTCTATCTCTATAACCCCCCTTTCTCTATATACAACTCCTAAATTATAAATACTACTATCAAGTCTAGTAACTCAAAAGTAGGGTTTCAGCTAATATAGTCTATAAATCTTAGAACCCTAGTTTTAATACAGAAATAAAAACAATAGAAAATCTTTTACTATTACTACTATAGTGGTATTAATAATTTATATTTATTTATATATAACGTAATCCACAAGCGAGTGGCCCACCATACTAGATATTTCGAATATAAATCGCTATATATTCGCCACAACGCCTTTAAACCCTAAGACCGGTAGGAAAGGTACAGCAGAACAGACAATCATGAGCTGTTCACAAAGCAGATGTTTGTATAATTTTATTTGAGAAGTATTTGACTAAAGTATGAAAAACATTGACCCGAAATTTGGAAAATATAAATAACTTATCCCCGCCAGACATAAAGTTTCCTCCTTATTCCCAAGAAACAGTGCAGAATAGTCTGGCTCCAGTGTCCGTTGGGCCTTTCCCGGTGTAGCTGTTTTCGGAAATACGTAAAGCAACAAAAGAGAGTTGTTCAAACGAAGCTAGTTGTTGTGCCACCCTGCTGCGCTGGAGCAAGCTTGCTTGAACCACTCCTGCAACGACCACAATACGAATGCAGGCATGTAGGCTACGGATGTGACGGACAAATTCGAGGATTGTGTCGCCCGTGTTGATCACGGAATCCACGAGCATCACAGTGACCATGCCCTTCAAAGATTTGACGCAGATATCGTTCACTTTTTGTGCGTGTAGGAACATTGCACTTGGGAATGCTTGACTGACTCCTAGCGCCATTGGTTCTCCGCCACGCATCAATGCGACTATCAATGTTTCCTTCTCACGGAAGAGGCGATGACCGTTGGTTACATAGCCTTGAACATGTTGAAGGGGGTATGATTCTAGGCCGACAATAGCCGTCACATACTCCACGGCTAGATATCGACCAACCTCCTGGTGTGCTTCTCGCAGTCGTGGACCAGAAATAGTTGAGTCACGCATGGGGGTCATGAGTACTTTAGCAGTTGCTTTCTCTGTTGCATGGGATATGTCAATGCGTCGATAACGATTATGTCGCGTGAAAATGGACTGGATAAACTTCGGATCCGTCAAATCGGCAAGAGGAAGCGGCTTGGTGATGATGCGAGGGGAAGCGTGATGCGGCAGAGTAACCTGGCGAGGCTGAAATCCATTTATACCAATCCGATCTTCGAGCTTCTTATCCATGGACTTGCTCCTGGTCGTCTGTTCTCCCGTCACAACAATGGCTTCATCTGCCTCTTGCATCATCTCCAAATCGACAGGGCTATCACCGAAAGACCACGTGTAAGCGTTGTAAGTCTGTCGAAGCCGGAGAACAAGATCCTTCTTGAGGCTGGGTGTGATAATCAATCCGTTCTCAATGCGCCCTCCACCAAAGACTTGCGCCAGCTCCGATAGATTCTCGTTCTGGAGCACAATCTCCCAAATGCGTCCAATCCCACAGGTAACGACAATTGCACAAATGTGCCGGTGTGCTCGAAGCATTGCAAGAAGAGAACTAAACTCTGCATGAAGAGTTATCCGGGATGCAACATGTTGGCAAAGTTCTTCAAAACGTGCATTGTCGGCTACCTCTTCGTTTAACATCGTAGCTTGACTGAACGACGAGTAAGAATAGCCGAGGGGGCCACTGAAAAGATCTTGGAGAGGATTCTTTCTAGAAAACGTTTTCTCAGGATCATTCAATTGCTCCCAAAACATCGCGCCTCCATCGGCTGCAGCGATAGTTTTATCAGCATCCAGAACAAGCACGGTCTCCGGCCGTTCAAGTTGATGCGAGATGAATTGATCCAGGAGCTTCAGAGCATATGAGCGGTTGTATTCTTCAGTGTGGAGATGAAAGGATTTCACGAGGTCGGTAATCTTATCTGCGGCAGATAGATGGCTGGATAGATTTATGAACAGTATCTCGCGATGATAGCACGAGCGACGCAGCTGGTCCCTCTCATATTTTTGCCATCTTGACAGATGATCAATGGATGTCGTCGGTCGGAATCTCTTCTCATCCTCCTGCCGGCGGTTGATGATGACCTCCACAGCTGTATCAAGGTACAAAATATGGGTGTAAGTGGCGAGGTCACTTTCCGTACAGACCACCTGGCCGGTATCCTCATCATCTTTCCAAAACATGAAGTGGCCGGTAACTAAGGCGGTCTTGGAACTGTGCGAACATTCACTGCGTACGCGGAGAATGGCTTCTCGACGCCTTGCATTTTTTTCATGCTCTTCCAGGTGCTGGAAAGCTTTGAGCCCCCCTGGCGTAACAGTGGAGATAACCTCACTCCCCTCGTACAAAGTGAAGAGAGAACGATCAAGGGTTTGTCTGAGATGATCCAAGATGAATGTCTTCCCAGAGCCAGGTAAGCCGTACAACCCAATAACCATTGGTTGCTGGCCACTGGCTTTCTGGTTGTCGGTGCTGTTCTTGTTTTGGTAGGACATATTTAATGGAATGAATCTTAGAAGCAAGACTGTCTGCACTTGCTTTATTTAAGTAAACTTCCTTTTACTGACCCTTAGACTGACCCGGTGAGCTTGTCGGTCTTCTGCCCAATCTTTCCCTGGACTTAGACCGCACTTGCGTATCAGGCCCTCTTTACGATCTGAGGTACTCACAGAATTCCGAACCGATAATTGCCATTTTGGGAGGGAACAGGGAAGGCGTCACGTTGGATCACCGCAGCTAAGGAGACTTGTTAAACATTGAAAGGTAATGATTGCCGTCTGCCGATTAAGCAGGCGGTGGCAATTTTCGGCCTTCCTTATCTTCCAAGGGCTGGTGACTTGTCAAAGGCACTGCTCACAAAATTCCAGTCAAATCAAAAACCCCTCTGAAGATCATGGGGTCTTTTCTAGATAGATTGGTACAATGCTGGATACGAAGGCTCTCTCTCGATCGCCAGCTTTCCAGAGCGTGGCATCGTGCACGCATCCGCGAGGAGCTTCAAGAGAGGCGAATGGCAACCTCTCCCTTACACAAGCTCAGCGAAACTTCAGATGTCTTGTTTTCTATCCACCGGGCCCAACATGACGAAGTCTTTGTGCGGAAATTACCTCTCTCTCTATCATTCCGCCACCTTCCCGTCTGCGTATATATGATCGCGAAGTTCTCTCTACGATGGGGGTTTTTTCGAGCCGCCGCGTTTCTCAGCCAAGAGAAGAACGATCGAGCCTTGTCTGAAGTTATAAATGCTAGCAAAGACCAAAAGTTGGTCCAGGTGGCCGTTCGTCACAGGATGAATCCAAAATTTGTGCGGATTTGTCGTCTGCTGCGACGCTTTTGGCCGCTACTTCCATAAAAAACCACGAACTGCATGGCTTGATATTACGATACAGGCGACAACCTGAAACCGTGTTCAAAATTGCCCTATGTCTGAATGTGGATGGAGAAGATCGGGAATATTTGGGGCAAACCTTCTTACTGCGCTACTCTATATTCTTGATCGCAATTGCACGCTTGATGAAGAAATAAATTGTGACCAATCATCTTTCAATTATTATGTGGCTTTTGGCGGGGTAAGTTTTTAATGAAGATTGGTGTTGGTTGACTCCCTCAAACTCTCCCCCCACCTTTGATTCGAGGATTGATGACAGCCAGTAACTAGAACATGAACGACGTTCAATCAATTTCTCACAAGAGATATTTTTCATGCCTGCCGAACGAACCGTCGATCCGACCTCGATATAGTAATTAAGACAAGTCAATGTCCATAATTCCGAAACGGGATGACCACCAAGTTGCGGTGAAGGCCTGCAGTCCAGCTTGTGTGACAGAGCAAGTATGAATGCGATGTATTTCTAGGGCCTGACAATGGTTTGCAAAACTAAGTCATTCGCTGATATCAATCAACAGTTAGCATTCAGCAGAGTGAAGAGAGCAGTGCTTGGAAATGTGCTTTAAGAGGTAGGAGTGGTGCGGACCAACACGTTATCTGGTGGTCAATAAAAGGAAATCTGACTTGGATATTGACCAATCTTCCCATTCTCTTATAGGTTGGAGGTCCGAAGTTCCCGCGAGATGAATGTTCCATAGAGTCCATGTATCTTTCAAAATGTCGGTGAGGGAGAAATAGACCGTTTAAAGATGCTCTTTGCCACTCTATTTCTTTTCAGAATCCCACGACGTAAACCATTTCTGTTCCCTTACTCTGAACACACTTTGAAATGAACGCCTCGGCAATCGAAAGAGTCCGAACACTTTTTGGAATTCCGGATGTGCCCGCGGATCTCATCCAAGAAGCTATCACTGTTGCCGGGGCCAGTCCGAAATATCCTGATGGTTTCAAGAACCTCTCTCAGCTTGGTGTGACCAGCATCAATGCTTGTGTTCAGGAATTAGGAATCAAAACCTCATCAACCAGAGGTTTGTCACGTCTTTATATAAGGTCCATATTACGCTCACAAAATTCAGAGGTAATTTCCGATGTCATGACCAACTATAATACCATGGAATATCGGGCAGTCGTAGCGAGAAGGAATGGAATCCAGGACTTGATCGAATACGGTAACAATGGAAGGAAGACCGAAAGGAATCTCGCTTTTGCAATAACCGCACTCGTTGCAACTGTCTTTCTGACACAAGAACGAGATTTTTTTCGAAAATCTGTGATCAAATTAGGGTTTGTTCTAGTAAGAGAAATGAGAGTCTGATATTTGCTTAACGCTTCACTTTAGATTCCTCGACGAGGGAAGTGGGCTTCAGCTGCGACAAAAGTATGAGGCCGTTATGCGGGAGCGCTCAGTACCGCGTCCTACTAGTCCACCGTCTGTTACTGCAGCTTCTGTTCAAGACAGGACTACAATGGATGAGCAAAGCCTACTACCGCCCTTCCGGCAAAGCTCCGAGGCCAGCTTCAGTGAAGACACTCGCTTACCAGCGGCCACATCTGAGGCATCGTTGACGAGCGAGTGTAGCAGCTTCGTCCCGTTCAACCTTTCGACCGAAATTGATAGCTTGGACATAGTACATTGCAGTGCGACCCAATCAGGGAACAGTCAAGTTATCACCCAGGCAACTGACCCTGCGCAATGGATGGATTTATTCGACTCTGAACTTTGTCAGGTCTTTGAGGGCCCTCGGAGCATGAATGAAATGTCTCCTCCAGCAGAAAACTGTGCATTTTCTCTTCAAGCAACAGCACTCAGAGAGCCGATAATTTACCAAGACACATGCGCGGTGAATGTCAACGCCGCAATAGCTTTGGTAGAGGAGCAAATGAGTACTGCAGCTTTGAGTGGCACGACGCGCAAAAGAAAAAGTGTTAATGACAATAACGCCCAAAAACCCAAACGCGCGAACACGGTAATCACTGCCAGATGGGTCAGCTCTTTGACAGAAGAGATGGAAAGATGCCAGTTGAAAGATTCCTTCCTTCCGCCGAGCGTCTTTTTCCGAGAAGAAATCGAGTTGCAGTGTTCCAAGTTGGATGGTCGATGGAATGAGATGTTAACCTCAATTTTGGTTCAAATCGCGGACTCAAATTCATTCGCATGTCTTCGGGAAGCAGTCTGTGCTTCCAAGTCGATGGGGTCAAACAATGCCCGAAAGATTTCTACGGACACGTCCGTGGCCGATCGACTCCATATACTGGAAAAGTTGAATGGAGAAAATGTCTACAACTGTTTCTTGGCGCGGTATCACACTCTGGAGCTTTTCAGAGACTGTGGAGGCAATGAGGGGACAGAAGACCTGAGAATTATCCCTTACGCTGCGGACAAAATGGTGACTCATTCCGGCAGGAGGGGCAACCCAACCCGCATTGCTCTCGCAGAAGTCACGGATAGGATGATGACCAGAGAATTCCCGTCCCTGGCTTCTAATACAGTGGAGTATAAACGGAAAAGGGCGGCAATGAAACGACACCGATTGTTAGCAAGCCGTTTCCAGACATTTGTTGATGCGTTTGGTCCCGCAATCCTCTGCTTTATTCAACCTTTTAACGGTCAAATTGCTTCAAATGGAGGAATTTCCGACAATAAGTATGTTATGTAAGGGATCCATTAAATTTCATTGCTAATCACAATCAGAATCCGAGAAATCAACGAAACCAGCTTGAAAGCCTTTGTTGATATCTTAAATCGGTCTCAGGGTGACTATTTAAGAGAAGTCTGTCAAGCTGCCGAACCGTTGCTGCAGTACCTAGTCTATGAAGACTCCACCATAACTGAATTTGCCATTGAGCGTACTGATGTCGATATTCTACAATTGCCCAAGGGCTCCAAGGGGCTATTGCGCCTGCTTAAGGGCACATCAGGGAATGGTGAAATTGATGAAATCTACTAGCAGAAGTCATTTACGTGCAAAAATTGAGATGGAGAATTATCTACGATATCTGAATTGTGAACAGTAGCACCTCCATAGATAGCAAGACTAAGCACTATGGCCTCATGAATGAATTGCGGTTTGAATACCACTCAGATGAAGAGATCCTCAGCTAACGGCACCTAGGTTAAGACCAAGACTCTAAGTGATTTGGCACTTTCCGTCCGCAATTGTCTTGGAACCTTTCAGTATCTTGGTATATCTAGATATCAAATCTTTATATCCGGTAGACTCGTGCCGTAATTTGCGGATTTTGGATGGCAATGCAGTCTAAGAATAAATACGTGATACACTCGAGCGTGGCCAACCCCTCCTTAGCTGTCTTGACATTCACAGGACATAATTACTCTTAAAGGAAGTATTATATCCACTCAAGGGGTTTCTTTCACTCATAGAAAGCTCTGAGGAATAGGGAAGGCGTCAGTTAAAGATAGACCGCCCCTTGCTACTCCCATAAAAAATATATAAACTTCACCACGCGGCCTCTGTAAAATGCTTTCAGACAAATCTCAAAGAAAGCACTCTATCACCCATAACAGACACGTTGAGGCACTATATTGCTACAAGCACCGAAATGGACCATTTTCCGTTGACAGACATGCAGGAAATATCGTATCTCTTTCATCATATCTTCCTCCCTCCAAAGCTCCCGCAGGAAGACGACTACTGTGTCGGCCATGAGGTTCTCCTGATCGATGTGGTGATCGATGCTCTTCATCAATTCAAGCCCTACTTTTCTTCAGTCGAGGCTGAAGTTATTGGACTAGCTTTGACGATGATCACTCGACTGCGACAGGTTCACGGTCCCAAAGGCGAGGTAGATGAAGTGCAGCTTGAAAAGATCCTTAGACAGCTGAAAGAAGAAGGTGAACTGGAATTCAGCCTACATGGTATAGTCAAATAGTTAATAAGTCTCCAGGTGGTTTCCTACCAATTTACGTCCGCGAGCAAAATGCTGCTATCTTGATCAGCAATAAGGACATGAGGACCCATATCGAATGTTTTGAGCTCTCTCCTGTGAATGAAGCGGTGATGACAACGAAGGGTCGACTTCAACGCACATTTCCTGGCCCGACGTTGGCTTTCGATACCCGTGTCTTCAATGAGCCTGACCTGCTTACGATGTTGGCGCAAACCATTTCCCGCATGAGTCAACAGCCCGTTGCAGGTACAAAGCCGAAAGTTCGAAAAGCAAAACGCAAGCACGACGAGGACAGGGATACAACCGATCCGAAAATGGTCATCGACTTTCTCATGGCCACACTTCGACCGCTGTCTATGGACATCACGGACGAACAAATTCTGAAACGCTGTCGTGAAGAAGTAATGTGGCGTGATTGTCGTTTTCCGTGGCGACGGTCAGCTTTATGGCTTCTCATTCGTGTCGCGCTTCAATTGGCTTTTTCCCGTTTATCGGATGGCCGAGGACCGTCTCAGCTGTACAAGTCTTTTATGATATATCTCATGGGCTCCATCATCGACAGAACATCCGAAACAGCCTCTCATGAGATGCTTCACCTTATGGCGGCTAAGGTTGTCCGTCGACTATTGAAACTCGCCTCAGCGGGAGAGCCGGCGTGGTTTGCTCCGATCCAGTCGATTCTTCAGCGGGTGAGTGATAAAACCCAGACTGGGTGGCAGCGTATCGTGGATCAGAACGACTGTCAAATTGATTTTGAGTCTCTCCTGGAATTGAGATTCACAAAAGATACAGAGTGTTCCTTGCCTCAGCTGGATCGCTTCTTACGGAACATGAGCCGAAAAAGCGAGAAAGATCCGTTCGAGTCGTTCCAGCCGTCTTCGCAGCTTATGTCTTTCGAAACCGGAAGGCTGCCGATGGGCTTGGAATCTTGCCGCCCTGAATATATCGTACAGAACCTTTGTGGCTTTGAAGATTGGGTCGAGTCATGTCTGGGAAACTGGATAGAGGATCATCTTGAAGACGCCGCAACATGCACCCAGCTCGGCCGTTTGATTTCCGAATACCACAAAGTGGCGCTGAGGGCATATCTGCACAACCCCGAAGCCATGTCTACTATGCTGCTTACACTATTGGAATTGTGGATTTCCTGCGACAAGTCAGCCATTCGCTTGCACCCACACTTGAAAGACTATGATCCCTGCATACCCACGGACTGCTTCTACTCCCTCCTACTCCCGTTCAAATCACAAATGATGCGACTTGCCCGTGCGGAGGAGTATCTCGATAAACGTCAGAGACAGGTTCTAAACCCGGGGCCTGGGATTTTCCATGATTTTGGAACCCGGTCTTGCTTCTCGGTTCGGTATTTCGATCAATCTGATGAGCACCAACAGTTACTTCAAACCATCGAAGAGCAGGCCAGCCACGCCAGGAACCAAAAAAGAGCCGAACTGGCAGAGAAACACGCACGTTATATTCACTTGATGACTTTGGCGTCTAAGACCGAATGCCAGTCCGAGGATGTGCTCCTGGATCGAAGGTTTGGTTTCCGCGAGTCGCGGCATAGCCATTCCTGCCCATGCCATGGCTATAAATCACGGGCAAAGTCAATCACGATTGACATTCATGAATGGCCGTTGCCGACCAATCCTCAACAAGCAAAGTCCACTGTCTTCGAGCTGCGGGTCCCAGAGCCATTCGGTGGGTGGAGAGACACCACGCTGTACGTGCTTCACAATTGCTTAGGTGTTGCATATTCCAAAATTGAGAAACCGAGGTCCGAGTATCGACTGAAGAAATATCAAGGGCTCTCCTCATTTTTCTCTTGCCCGACTGACTCCCAGCGGCTCTGCCTTCTATCGCAAATTAAACCTCATGAGAAGACCCATCGCCGCAAGAGATTAATCATCCATGTCGCAGAAGATGATGTTTGCTTGAATAATGGTTTACATTTCCAGTACTTTGACAACACTGCAGGATGCTTTGTGAGCACTTTTGAGAGGAAAGAGGAGACCGAAATCAGGTGTACCTATCAGCTGCCGCAAAGGAGCTCCACGCTGCAAAAATTCCTGTTTCGTCCAGCCAGTAAACCACACGGTCCGTCGCCGAATACCGTGATTGCGACCCAGAATGCCACACCTGTGGAAATGTCACTGGCGGAGTACAAAGCACTCGCAGCGATGCCACTTGGCCTGGAGATTCAATGGCAAAACATTCTTTTGGAATTGTCAATGCCTTCAATTGATATGAAAAAGGTGGAGTCCGCAATATTCATCCGTCAGATTGTCAACCAAGCGGGCCTGCCCAGCAAAGACACGTGGATGAGACGAGGCCATGCGATCTTGCGTAAACCGGATTTCACAGCGAGGTTGTTCTCCTCTATCAGCGAGGCAGCGGAGAGGATGAAAGAGAACTGGAACCTGATCCATGGATACCACACGCTCATACATCTCCTTCTCCGAATACTCAGTCTGTCACCCTGTGAAACGGACCGTCGAAGATGTCTCGGTCTTCTGAGCTCAATGCGCCGAAACGCTTTTCAATGGGTCGAAACCGTCAGAACAACGGCCAGTCAAGAGATTGACGACTCACGCAAGGTTGACCTGGTTGCGAAAGCGGTCTATATCGCTCTGGTCTGTGTTCAAACATTTGATACCGAAACCCATTCGCAGAGCTTTGCATTGCTGTCAGATGTTTCGATGTTTCTGCGGTGCTGCATGATCATCTGGAATGGACGTGACTCTTTGCCCTTGGAAGTGGGCTCCCTGCAGCGCATATTGTACTATCGCTGGCAAGTTTTGTGCTATCACAGCCGTGCAGTATTAGCCGAGAAATGTTCCAATACTTCCCCTTCCCCAATGGACACTGCCATTTTGGGAGCGTGGGCGGCATACCCAGCTGGTTCTATATGGTCAGAGGTATCTCCATCTGTGGAATATTGGCTTCACTCCGCATGTTCCGAACCGACTGAAGAGTGTGTCCGAATGCAGGTACACTATAACCTGCTGACGGGAGAACTTCTTGTCAACGGACTTCCACTCGCGCATCTGCCGGCTGAATATATGTCAAATCAGGCATATCGTATCCTATTTGGGGAAAGATCGCAATTGGAAGTGATGCCAAGTGACCAGCCTGGAATGGAATTTTCGTGCCGAGCGGAATGCTGCGGTCATACGGTCCATTTGGGCATAACCCCCGTCCCCGAATCACCAGGATTCGACTTGTCCGTCAAAGCGGTGAGAGGTGACCAAGCGTGGGTTCTTGTGCCACAGAGACTCTTCTCTGGACATTTCCCTGATGATTTCGTTCGAAATTATACCCACTGGTACGCCATCGACAGAGGGTACATTGAATTCAGACCTTTGTCATCCCCGTGGGTATCATCCGAGCACCATTGGAGATTGCGCGAAGGGGATTCGGACAATTCATGGCGTCTGGAGAATCAGGAATATCAACTGGTCGGCAGCAGAAGCACGACCGCGGATACCTTGGCTAGGATCTTCAACCCCTTGGAAAAGCCTTCCGAAATACATGGCCGGCTCAACAAAGTCAAATCCACGTTGCATATAGACCTTCCGCGTTTGCGATTGGAGTTCGTCCTCCCGGAGCGCTCCACGTCAGTTCAATGTCGACAGTATCCGGGAATGATCATTGATGCGAAACAAGCATGCAATACGCTAGTCGGACTTCACAGTAAATTGATCCTTGTCAACACTGATTCTTTTCAGCGCATCATTCTCATACCTGAAGGCGATGTTGCTTGGTCAAAGGCCGGCGATCATGTTCAAGTCAACGTGCTATGCGAGGCTCAATGGCATGCATATTCCATTGATGAGCGGCTTGGGCGTTTGGTAGATAACGGAAGCTTACAGAGCAAGCTGTTCCTTACTTATTTGCATGCCACCACTTCATACTTCCTTCCAGATCCATTGACCAGACGGACCGGCACCGAGCAGGCCCTTTCCATCCTGCGTTCCGCATCCGTCCGATCATTCGATCGACTCCGACCAGAGAACGTCGCGATCCTCACCAGAATCGCTGCCCTGACCCCACAGAGAAGATTCTATCCAGATAATGAGCAGGTGATGCAGAGTGTGGAGTGGAGGCACGCTCTCGGCTGCTTGTCACAACACCCAGGGTTTCACGAAGAGGTAGCAGCCATTCGGGATCAAAACTCACGCGTCGTCTTTTACTACCCTGGAGAAGAACCTGCCACGCCTTCTCTTCCAAAGGCTGACCAACATCTGTTACTCCGTGATAAAATCCGCACTTCCTCGTTCCGGGTTTCTCAATTTGGCTCAGAGGATCACACAGGGAAGCACGACCGACATTACGCAAGTCGTGACGCCAATCGCTCGTCCCCAAACAGCACTCGAGCGTTTACAATCAGCAAGATGCTATGCGGCAAGATATCTCGCACGCGAAATCTTGAATCGGGGAATTGGCTCTCCCACATCTGGAAGTTTCTTTCCACTTCGTGTGAAATACGTGGCCCTGGGGCTCAGGTGGAGAGCGCGAAGTTGCGATATAGCGCAGAGTGGATACTTACCTCCCGAGACTTTATTGTTGAGAATTGGTGTGCAATACACCAATTGGTTTCATCACGAAATTGTCGCTTCAACAAGTACCAACTCCTAATCTGGTTGTCAACCATCGCCTACTCGTCCCAGGCCGATATGATTGTTGTCGAGACTATTGCATCACTGTACTTGAATCCAGAAATCATGTGCGAGTATACAGCCATACAAGGACAATTTCAACCCGAGAAAGGTTTTGAATGGGACCGAGGGAAAATTCAGACCCTCATACAATCTGCACAGCTTGATTCAACACCAGAAGATAGACTTGAACCTTTTCCCTACGAGACTTATAGCAGTTTTGGATCACGCATCAAGAAGCTACGGAAACAGAATCGGACACTCGCCTGCAAAACTGCGTCGGATCATTTTTCCCGTCAGTGGCCTACACACTCGCCGTCGCGTCCTGCCTCACAAGAAGCTGTGAACTTGGATGAGTACCTGAACATTTACAAGATCATGTCCATGGTGACAGACAGGTTCTGTATTTGGGTTGATAACGGTCAGCTTCGGCAATGCCTGACTAGCATGATAAACCGGCTATGTGCACATCCAGTCAAAGCTATCCAGCCGCCGCCCTATCCGGAGCTGTCTCATCCACAGCCGGCTCAACCACGGCGAGGGGACATCTCTTTTGATGACTTGATGACGGTATCTCCACTGCCTGATATACAGGAGCCCCTGTTGGCGGATCTTCTCCGGGAGAGCTCAAATGAAATTGACCCGACCGGTGATCTTAGGAGTCTGATTGACTCAATGGGTAGCTACGCCAGTTCTCCGTATGAAGAATGGTACGTGAAAATGTTAAGAGATAGTGTCACATCGCTGGCATGCACCAAAAGCCGAAACCAGTTCACGGTTGCCTGTGGCGATCTCGAACGGTCTGTCGGCACCTACCTCAATTCGTGTGAGAGGTATGTCCAGGATGTTTATACAGCTCTCATATCGAGGCTACTGCCACCTGGTCCAATAGACGGGTCACCGACATCCAGCACTTTCAAAAAAAACGTTTCCGCCCTGGCTTTCAGGGTTCACCACGCCCCAAGATTGTCACCTATTCTCCTGTTGGAGCAGCTAAGCCGGCATCGGTGGCCACAATTAGCCATTCTGTGGCGGAAGTGTTTCATACTCTACGGTCGTTCCATCACAATGCTCCAGCGAGCGGAGCGACTTTGCCGTCTCGTCCGCAGTCCCGAGGATTTTCTCAAAGAGATCCGCAACCCGGGCCATACCAATTGGGATCCATTTGAAAAACCAGAGAATCTTCTTTTAGAGATCGAAAGTGGTATTTATATTCGAGCGAACCAGGAAAATATTGCCCGAACAATGACGTGGTCCACCCGAGGGCAGAATATCGTGCTGCAATTGAACATGGGGGACGGAAAATCATCGGTGGTGGTGCCTATTGTCGCCGCGGCGCATGCCAATGGCCGATGCATTGTCAGAGTTCTGACCCCAAAGCCCCAATCGCGACAGATGCATCAAATGCTGGTTGGAAAGCTGGGCGGCGTCCTGGATCGTCGAGTTTATCAGCTTCCATTCTCGCGGTTATTGAATCTTGGGGAGGCTGAAGTGGATGAAATTCAGCGCATGTGTCACGAGTGCATGTCGAATGGCGGCGTCTTGCTTGTGCAACCGGAGCATATCCTGTCGTTTAAGCTAATGTGCCTTGAATGCTTCATTACCGGGAAGCCCGTGGTAGGGCGCTCGCTGCTCCGAACCCTGAACTTCTTTCGCGAGTATGCATGTGACATTATCGATGAGAGTGATGAAACTTTCAACGCCAAGTTCGAGTTGATATATTCCATGGGAGCTCAGCGCCCTGTTGAGCTCAGCCCGCAGCGATGGGTCCTCATTCAGGAACTGTTGCATTTGGTAAAAGTACACGCCAGCCAAGTGAAGGTCGATCTACCAGACTCCATTGAGGTTATTCAGCAAGAGAATGGGGGTTTTCCACGAATCCGCGTGTTAGACTGCGATGCTGAACATGCGCTGCTCCAACGAATCGCGACTCATATCTGTGAGAACGGAATTGGCCCTCTGCCCATTGCCCGACAACCTCGCGTGGTCCGACAGGCGGTTTTGATCTATATCCTGAAACCGGAACCCACCGCTGACGAGATATCCGCGGTAGAGTCCGACAGTGGGACAGGCTTTTGGGACGAAAGCATCCAGAGTCACCTCCTGCTCGTCCGGGGCCTGCTCGCAGGAGGGGTGTTGGCATTTTGTCTGGGGCGAAAGCGTTGGCGTGTCAACTACGGGCCCGATTCGCACCGAGACCCACCGACTCGGCTTGCGGTACCGTATCGCGCCAAAGACAGCCCTTCACTGCGCTCGGAATTCAGTCATCCCGACGTCGTCATCCTCCTCACCTGCCTTCAGTATTACTACAGTGGACTCACCAACGATGAGATCTCCCTTGCCTTCGATCATCTGGCCAAATCTGATGAAGCAGAGGCAGAGTACCAAGCCTGGGCACAGGGTGCACCAATGCTCGATCCAGACTTTCGGCAATTAGTCAGTGTCAACCTAGATGATGAGCATCTTTGCGCGAGCCGAATATTCCCTCCACTTCGGGCCTCGAAAGCTACAGTGGACTATTTCCTCGCTCAGATAGTGTTTCCTAAAGAGATGAAAGAGTTTGCAGACAAATTATCCGCGTCAGGCTGGGATACGGGGGAGTTGAGAACGAACCCCACCGTCGGTTTCAGTGGAACAAACGACTCGCGGAAAACCCTGCCTCTGGCCGTCAATCAGCTCGACCTTCCGGAGCAAAATCATACAAATGCCTTGATCTTGGAATATCTACTGAGGCGAGAGAACTCGGTGGTGGACATCCCCACAGGTCATCGATCAGCTCAATCGGATGCTTATGTGTTATTGGAATTGGTGACGAAGCTGGCTCCGCCCACAAGGGTGATTCTCGACGTGGGTGCGCAAATATTAGAGCTAACCAACCTGGAGGTGGCAAGGCAGTGGTTATCCATTTCTCAGAATGACCAGATCCAAGGCGCGATCTTCGTCAATGACCAGGACAACATTTGCGTGGTGGACACGAAGGGTCGAGTGGAGCTTCTACAGACCTCTCCGTTTGCGTTTCAGATGGAAGCTTGCTTAGTCTTCTTGGATGAGGCACATACGCGAGGCATAGATCTCAAGCTGCCGGTGGATTATCGTGCGGCGGTTACCCTGGGCCCGGGTATCACTAAGGACAAGTTGGTTCAAGGTTCGAACTCCTTCCCTTTTGTATGGTTCCGAAAACATGCAAGCCCTAACGCCGCATAGCCTGTATGAGGATGAGAAAACTTAGCTACGGTCAGTCGGTCATTTTTTGCATTCCTTGCGAGATCAAGCGCCAAATCCTCTCCTTGAGGAAACGGGACAAGACCTCGGACATTGAAGTGTCCGACGTCTTGCAATGGGCGATCTTAGAGACGTGGAAAGACATACGACGCAGCATGCCGCTCTGGGCCGTTCAAGGTTGCCGCTTTGCGAAGCAAAAGAGAAAATGGCAGGACTACCAAATGCACGACGGCGTCGGTTTGGCCCCGGAACAGGCTCAAACATTCCTCGAACCAGAATATCAGACCCTCGAGCAGAGGTACAGACCGTCTCATAACACCGTGCAAACTGTGGATGAAAATATCGAGGTTTTCGAGGCCATCCACGAGCGCTGTGGTGAATTTGGTGGCCTAGCCTTGTCCGCTTCCCTCGATGAGGAACAAGAGCGCGAGCTTGCACCAGAAATCCAAACCGAACGCGAAGATCAGCGCCCGCCCGCGGCACAGCCTGCCGCGCACCGTATCGACAATGATGTGGTTTCATTCATTGAATCAGGCATGATTCTGCAATCTTCTAACGCCTACCAACCCGCCTTCATCACTTTGCATAATCTATCTGCCGCATCGCAGATAGACCTGAGTCGATTTCACTCGAATCTGTTGGCAACTACTGATTTTACCAATACTGTTCAATATCCAGAAGGTTCTTCATTTGTCGCCGATGCTTACCAACGATCTGTGCGATTCATTCTGTCCACTGCTCCTTCTTTTCCACGGAAAGGAGATAGCCTGATGTACATGATGATCATCAGCCCGTACGAGGCAAACGTGTTGATGCCAGCGATTGAAGAATCAAAAGCGGTTGCACTTCACGTGTATGCTCCTCGCCAAAATCGGGATTTCGCACCTCTCGACACGCTTACGCTCTATACCACCCCTGCGGTCCTCGACATGGGCCCTATCCCCGGCCTCCTCCGGATGCAGCTAAATCTCTTTGCAGGCCAGCTATACCTTGAGTCTTATGGCGATTACCAGGAGCTTTGTACTTTCTTAGGCGTGGCATCAGCCCCAACACCAGCCGGTTTGTCGGTTGCGGCAGACGGTTTCATCCACAAGAATTCGAATGGAACCTTCCCTCGAAGCCCTCTGAAGTTCATCAAGTTTTTGCTGTCCCAGATTCGGAAGGACTGCCGAGATATCCGAAGGACCCATTTAGGACTGATCGTGGATGGTCAATTGTTAACCCGTTCGGATCTGGAAGAATCTGCCCTCGCTATTACAGAACGGGGTATCCGGGCGCTGCAGCTCCCATCCACATAAACTGGCTATGTCAGCGGTGATAGTATGACAGCAGCATTAGTTGCAGGGGCTAGAACTGAGGTGGTAGTGCCGGTATGGTTCAATTCTGAAGGGAGCTAGCCAATCAGCCCGTGGGCCCTGACTCACCCGTGACGAGGACCTCCGTCAAAAGAATGAGTTATGGGGACAACATCGTAAAAACGATTAGACTGAGTGATCACTTTCTTGCCTCATGATATTCGTTCGTTCTCCCAATCAATCAAATCTATCATCTTTAATCACTAGTCCGTACTGCAGACATGTTTTGAGTGGGATGCTATTAATGCACACATGGGTGATGTTAGACAATTTGCCTTAAATCGAATCTCCTCACTATTCTCTCGCTATTCCACCCTACCAATCGAGTCTGGAACCCGCTTTTTTGATTATTTTGATTGTTTTGACTATTTTGACTATTTTGACTATTCTGCCAATGTGTCAAACCCCCAGTTGCCCCCTTTTTTCATCTTTTTAGATGAATATCAGGTTTTGATCTACGCGCAGTGCCAGCATGCGATTGGGCCTACCCAGGCAGATAGGCACCTTCGCTATCATCTCAACGCTGCCACCCCTGAGCGAAAGGCCTACCAGGCCTCGCTTTGCCAGTTGCCTCTTATTTCGCTTACGGGGGTCTATCGGGGTATTCAGGCTAGGCAGCCAGTCCCCCCCCTCGCAGGTCTATCGCCCCCTCAATCGGGGGTTCGCTGCCAAATCGATAGCTGCCCCGCTATTCTCTCTAACCAAAACCAAGCGAGAGATCATCTTACCCGTAAGCACCGAATCTTCGCTTTGGGGCGCGGGGGGGTCCTTACTCGCTGCTACTACCAGGCCTTGCAGAAGAATACATACCTATTCGAGACCCAGTCTACCCCGGTCCCCGCCCCTGTCCCCGGTACGCAGCCGCCTATTCACCCCCCGCCGCCTCGCCTCGCGCGCCCCCAAATCGACGAAATCGCCGCCGCCTATCGCAGATCTCCCGGGTAGCCCGATGCACCCTCAACTCCTTTACCGCCGAGGGGACGATCAGGCCTACCAAGGCCCCGCAGCAGGGGTCGACCATCCAACGATATGCGAGAGTCTTTCGCAGTTTAGTGATCTTTCTACTTACCTCTTACCCGTATCTTCGGGAGGGGGTCCCCCGGGAGACGCCTGCTTCGGTGAAGGGTCTCTATACCCTCGGGAGTAATCATACCGAGAGGCTCGACGAAATCGCTGGTTTTCTTACCCGCCTCGCTAAGCAAGAGGCCCCTACGCAGGCGCCTCGCCAGGAGGGTAATCACCCCCCCGAGTGGGACCCGAGGGTGATCAACCCCGAGGACCCCGATGATGAAGAGATCCTCGGGGACGAGGCCCCTAGTGATAATGAAGATACCCCTACCGAGCAGCGCGAGAGAGAGTACCGGGAAGGCCTCGCCCCCTACCAGAATCGGGGGTATGCCTATACCGATATCCTTACCGGGGCTCGCTTACTCGCCGGCCTCTTTTTGGACCTCGCCTGCGTATCGACTTCGGAGGGGTATAATAACCCTCTCTATACCTTTCTGGCCTGCCTCGCATTCGACTATCGCCGGGGTGTCTTCAAAGAGTTGAACCAGATCACCCAGCTCTATGCAGCTATCATCAAGGGGTATCAATTTACCCTGCTGCATATCGAATATCAGCGGGGTCTTGATGAGGTATGTTGATATTCTATATTTTTGATATATCTGATATATTTGATATATCTGATATATTTGATATATCTGATATATTTGATATATCTGATATATTTGATATATCTGCCTACTGCTTTGCCTACTATTTTATCTACTACCTATTTTGCTTGCCTCTTTGTTTACTATTTTGTTTGCTTTTATCTTGCTCTCACTTTGCTCTTACCTTGCTCTCACCTTACCTTTACTAATTATATCAATATAGACCCCCCCGAACCAATCTCAGAGAGATTGGGGACCTGGATGAAGAAGTGGTTCTGGAACCAATCGGAAGCCCCCTAGGCGATATACTCGCCCTCAGGGTCTATGCTAGGGCAGTTGCTAGCAATACGAGCAACCGAGGGCATGAAATCACCCAATACCCTAATAATGATATAGGGATTTGGGGGATTCGCCTTGGTCAAACTGACCTATAGGTCTTTTTTCGTCGATTTATTATTAATCTGACCAATCGGCTTGCTCAGGATCTCTGCTTTGGATTCGATATTTTTCATCATCTCTCTTGCCAGATCGATATTCAGAGATATTCGAAAACTGAAGATTTCACGGAGATCTCGAAAGGATTCAGTTTTTTGACCCGAATCGACCCTTCGTATCGATTTGACGGGTTCCTCATCAAGCATATGCTAGAGCATCATCAAAGCGAGTGGCTACTCGCCCAACCAAGGTATGATATATTTTGATATCCTTTTTGATATATTTTGATATATTTTGATATATTCTGATATATTCTGATATATCATACTAATATATATCGATTCTAGCAACCCCCGGCAAGCCTACCAGCTGAATCATGCGAGAGCAAGCAACTACCTCACCAAGGTAGAGGCCTTTCTCACTGACCTACTGGTCCTTATTCATATGGCTAGTGGGGCCCCAGCGAGGGGCACTGAGATCAGCCAGCTGCAATTCATGAATTCTGCCACTAGCACTCGCACCCTTTTCTTGGACCCTAGCAGTTGCCAGTTTCTGATTCGATTGAAATATGGGAAGACCTTCTCCTATACCAATATCGAACAGAATGCGGTTCGCGCCCTACCCAACTGCCTATCTTACCTCCTACTATTTTACCTAGTAGTAGTTCTACCCTTTCGTCGATATTTGATTAATCAGATTCACCCTGATATATCGAAATTTCGCCCCGAATTGGTATTTTGGCTTCGCTATTCGCCAGTTTCGTCAAGCCAGTTGGCAGCGCGGATGAAGATGCAGACGAACCGATATCTCGAGCAATCGATTGGCCTTGCCAACTGGCGCCAGATCGCGCAGGGTTTCATCCGATATACTCTGAATGAAGAGATATTGGATGATCCTAGTGATGATGATAATCTAGGGTCAAACGAAGGCCTTGGGGCCAGCCAGATGCATCATTCGCAGCGAACCGGCTTGTTGGTATATGGCAGACACTCGCAGCAGCTGGCAAACCTCACTAGCACCGTTCAATCTCGCTATATCGCCTTCAGCCAGCGTTGGCATGCATTCATCGGTTTAGGGGTCGATTTTACCCAGTTTGGGGATATCTACCCTACTATCCCCCTACCTATCAGCGAGGGGGGTAGGCGAGAAGGGGGGCGAGAGAAGGGTATGCGAGAGGTAGGTTGATATTCATGATATTCATGATATTTTTGATATTTTTGATATTTTTGATCTTTTTGATATTTTTGATACTAATTCATGCAAATAGAGAGAGACTCTGGTATGCTACCTGGGCAACCAGTCCTACGAGCAAGACTCCGGGGACCTAGTCCGCCTACGCAGCAGCTATCAACCGGTCAATTCAACGACTATTTAGCACTGCATACGGGGACCCCGACCCCGACTAGCTTAGGCACCCAGGCCTATTCTAGTGAGGATTTCGACGCTGCCCACCTACTAAAACAGTATGGTTTGGCAGCCCCTACCCAGCATCAGCAGGGGGATCTTCTGTTGGCACTACTTCGGGAGTTCTTAGGTACGTCCTCGCTCCCTACTCGATATATATCATAATATATATATATATATATCTACTATAGTATTCGATATATATCATGCTATTTCGATCTATATTGGTATATTTGCTAATATCCTAATCCTAATATTCTAGGTAATTCAGCAGTGGAATTCAAGCAGCCTGAGCAGCGAGATGCTCTGTTTCGCCTACTAGTGAGGAGGGACCCTACCCTACTGCTTATACTCCCAACCGGGGGAGGCAAATCTACCCTTTTTCTACTGGCTGCCTCGCTTGCTATTAGCAGAACTACTATCCTAGTAGTTCCCCTAGTGGCTCTCAAGGCAGACCTAATAGAGAAAGCGAGGGTTCTTGGGCTACCCTTCACTATTTGGGAGGACCTAGACCCTAGTGAGATAATAAGGTCTACCCCCAACCTTACCTTGATCTCACTAGAGAATGCTGCCAAACCCTTCTTTTTAGACCTTATTCGCCAGATAAGGTCTAGAATCGATAGGGTTATCGTTGACGAGGCGCATATTATTCATCTCGCTCGCGATTATCGTCATACCTGCTACCAGTTGACGCAGCTAGCCTCACTGGAGATCCCCCTAGTGCTCGCTACTGCCACGATGACCCCCGAGACCCTTAGTGGTATTCAGACGAATCTATTAGTCTCTCGCTACTATACAGTTCGCGCAGAGATTAATCGGTCTGATATTATCTATAAGGTCAAAAAGGCCCCCCCGACCAAAAAGACAGAGAGATCTCGCAGATCCCCGGTCCTATTTTAGGGCTCGCTGCTTTGAATTTATCGAGAGATTCTATACCCGCAAGACCGATGAGAGAATTGGTAAGTCTACTATATTTCTGATATTTCTGATATATCTGATATTTATATTTATGATATTTTTGATATATTCTGATATATATATATATATATATATATACTAATATCGATATAGGGAAGCAGGCAATCATCTACTGCCTTAGTAAGCGAGATGTTGAGAGCTTCGGTGAATGCTATTCGGACCGGGTTAGTATCTATCATGCAGACCTACCAGACCCTATCAAGGAACGCCACCTAGGGGACTTCACTAGCCAGCGAAGGCCTATCTTAGTGGCGACCTCTGCTATCGGGGCAGGGTTCGACTTCGCCAATATTGGCCTCGTGATCCACTTTGGTGGGAGCTGGTCGATATCCGATTTCATGCAGGGGACTGGCCGGTTGGCACGCAGCCCTCAATCTATAGGGTATTCCTATATCCTACTCGATGATAGGGGGACCCTCCCTACCAATTCTAACCCTACTAGCGAATTAGGGGGTATTCATGAATATATTCGGGAGGGTCTTTGTCGACGACGGGTTCTGCATAAGCACTTCAACAATCGTGTGATGAATGCCTGCGAATCACCTGATTTAGCATGTGATCTTTGCATCAAAAGGGAAAAGGAGATGACTGAGCAGAGTCGAACGGCTAGGCAATATCAGCGAATTACCCAATCGAACTACCAAGAGCTCCTCGATATGATTGGTTTTTGGCTTGATCAGGGTATTTGCCTGATTCATTTCATTCAGCAACGAGGTAAGTCGATATTCTATTCTATATATATAGTATATATAGTATATATGTATACTAGATAGATCTATTCTCTATCTTGATATATATATATATATATATATTATAAATATATATATTATAAATATATACTAATATATTCTATTTTTATATAGCATTCGCCTTTGGATTTCGTCCAAATTGCCCCGATTCCGATTCCGACTGGCGCACCCACTCGACTATCCGATGCAGCGAATATACGACTTACCAAGAACGAACCAATTTTATCAGAAAATGGCTTGTTTTTAGGGATGATAGTTGTTGTTTCACCTGTTTTCTCCCTACCAAGGTATGTCAGCCGAATAAGGTCAATAATCGTTGCCTAGCCCAGGGCTTATTAGTTGCCTTTTTTCGCCTTATCTGGGAGGAGCAAAGCCTATTCGCTAGCGAGGTTAGTGAGGTATGGCAGGATCTAGGGGTCCCCGACGATGCGAGGCCTGCCCGAATGGCCAATCACCTCTTAAAATGGAAGTGGGGGATTATTGATACCGAGGTAACCCTAGGGGTTTGGGTGTTTTGGGAGTTTCATCGGAAGGTTTATTCTATTACCAGCGAGGGTCTACCGGCAGAGAGTCGGGTCTAGTATAGATCCGTTTTCTACCTTTTTTTTAGTTTTGATTGATATTTTGATTGATATTTTGATTGATATTTTTAATATAGTAGATTAGTAATATAGTAGATTAATAATATAATAGATTAATATAAATAGGTTTTGATAGAAGATATTGATTCTCTAGACCGAGAGGATTATTTTGATATAGGGATAAGGTCTTGAGGGTCTATATTGGTAGAGATATGAACCCTTCTTCCTTGATATCATGATATACCCGGGGCTATACCGGGAGCGTATACCGGGAGCGAGGCGTTCCGGGGGGTTAAATAGGGTAGTGTGATAGATTACCGGCGTTGATTTCAGGGGCGGTATACCGGTAGCTATACCGGGAGCGAGATATACTAGGCGTCGCCTTTCTTTGTTAGGGGGTAAAGTTGATAGATTAGTGATCGAAGGTATATGATCACTATATATTTAGGATGCCTACGGCCTATATATACTAAATCTAGAGTAAAATTAGAGATATTCTAATCTACTTAACTTTCGATCGATTTCTAATAGTAGATCTATTTTTCTAGAATATTTTTCTAGTATTTTACTTAGATTCTCTAGAATAGAAGGAGGATTTTGATAATTCGTCGGCCTCGATACTTTATAAAATCAAAATATTAAAAATTGAGAAAGATTTTTATATTATATTTAGATTCTCTACGTCAAGAGTATTATTTTGATATAGCTATAAGCTATAGGGGTAATATAGATCCAAAGATATAGGGCTTTCTATTTTCGGTAAGATCTATACCGGGAGCTATACCTAAGGGATATACCGGGAATAAGGTACTCTAGGGGTAATATAATAGATTACCGGGGTTAAGTTAGGGTAGGAGGCCTAGAGCTATACCGGTAGCGATACCGGGGGGGAAGGTAGTCCGGGCGTAGTAGATGTTTGCTAAGGGGTAAAGTCGGTAGATTAGTGATATAAGGTATATGATTACTATATATTATTGATGCCTAAGGCCTATATATACTAAATATATAGTAAAATCGTCGATATTCTCATATATTAAAGTATCGATATATTCTATCTATTCTATCTATTTTTGTAGAATATTTTCTACGAAGGGTTATACCCGGAGGGGACCCTAAGCGTAGGATATTCCAGGGGTTAAAATCAGCGAGGATCTCCTATTTAGTAGTAATCTAGGGGTAGTATACTCGAAGCTCTACTACAAGAGCTATACCGGGGGCTTTCGAGTCTAGGGGTGATCTATTTCCTTCGGTGTATCACTAATTCGATTAGTAAGAGAATATCAACTTCTACTATATATTTTTGATCGAGAGATATCGTAGAATCTTTATATATCAGAAAAAATAGCGAAATTACCAAATATAGTTTTCGATTTTGGGCGTAGATCTATACTCCCAGCTATATATATATATCGTGGAGAGCCGAGGGAAAAATATATTTTGTAATTTTTTCAAAAGTGTTTTTATATATTTTAATATTGTAATATATATTAGATAGGTAAATTAGGAGAGATATATATATATATATAATAGAATTTATTATATTAATAGTAAGCGTAGCGAACCGCTATAGAATAGGGTAAAAAAGTAGTAAGTTAATAATATAGTAGATAATAATAAAATAAGAAAGAAAAGAAAAAAGAGAAATTATATTAAGTTTATTTTTTATGATTAGAAATAGGGGATAATAGGATAATTTTTTAGTAGTAAAATAAATTAATAGAAAATAGATATTAAGGGGTATAGTGGTTAGGGAGATATAGTGGTTAGGGAGATATAGTGGTTAGGGAGATATAGTGGTTAGGGAGTATATATTTAATAGTGATTAGGGGTTTAAGAGGTAATGATAATAGAAAGTAGAAAAAAGAGGATAATAAAAAAAGAGAATATATTATAGGATAGAGAGAGGGATATATATTAAGTAAAAAAGGAGATTTTATAATTAAATAAGTAGAGGATATAGAGAGAGAGATATATATAGAAATAGAAATAAGAATAGAAAAGATATAGATAGTAAAGGAGGATATAGAAGAGATAGATAGGGGTTAAAGAGTAGTAGTAGTAGTAATAGTTAGGAAATAGGGATTTAATAGTAATAAGGGTAGAGAGAGGGGTTAGGAGTAGTAATAGTAGTAGTTAGGGAATAATAGGAATAGTGTTTAGGGGGAATTATAGTAATAGGGGATAGGGTTAGGAATAGTAATAATAGGAGTAGTAGTAATAGA
Source organism: Penicillium alfredii (assembly GCF_028826965.1). Lineage (NCBI taxonomy): Eukaryota > Fungi > Ascomycota > Eurotiomycetes > Eurotiales > Aspergillaceae > Penicillium > Penicillium alfredii. The sequence goes on along the minus strand of NW_026622700.1, from coordinate 763 downwards.
AGGAATAATAGTGATAGGGGATAGGGTTAGGAATAGTAATAATAGGGGTAGTAGTAATAGAAGGAATAATAGTAATAGTTTTTAGGGTTAGAAATAGTAGAAATAGGAAGGGTTAGTAGAAATAGGGAGAAGAATAGGAATTAGGAATAATAATTAGTAGTTAGTAGTAAGGAAGGGAATAAAAGGGTAAATAGAAGAGAGAGGAAGGAATAAAAGGGGTAGTAAGGTAATAAAGGTAAGGATAGATAGTAAGAGGGGTAGTAGTGGTTAGGGAGTAGTAGTGGTTGGGAGTAGGGGAGTAGGTGTTTGATAGTAGTAGTAGTGGTTGGGGGTAGGTGTTTGATAGTAGTGGTTAGGGAGTAGGTGTTTGATAGTAGTAGTGGTTAGGGAGTAGGTGTTTGATAGTAGTAGTGGATAGTAGTAGTAGTGGTTGGGGGTAGGTGTTTGATAGTAGTGGTTAGGGAGTAGGTGTTTGATAGTAGTGGTTAGGGAGTAGGTGTTTGATAGTAGTAGTGGTTAGGGAGTAGTAGTGGTTGGGAGTAAGGGAGTAGGTGTTTAATAGTAGTAGTAGTGGTTGGGGGTAGGTGTTTGATAGTAGTAGTGGATAGTAGTAGTAGTGGTTGGGGGTAGGTGTTTGATAGTAGTAGTAGTGGTTAGGGGTAGGTGTTTAGGGTTTAGGGTTTAGGGTTTAGGGTTTAGGGTTAGGGCTTAGGGTTTAGGGTTTAGGGTTTAGGGTTTAGGGTTTAGGGTTTAGGGTTAGGGT